>NC_090247.1:9642460-9702460 GCF_037325665.1 Littorina saxatilis | reverse complement strand
TGAAGGGTGTCTGTTTGTCTGTTCTCAGACTACTCTGGTCTCTCTCTCCCCCCCCCCCCCCCCCCCCCCCTTCGCCTTTCGCACCACCTCGTCCATTCCCGCCGTTCGTCAAGGGTGTTGTACACAATGTCGCTAAGTTGCATGCTAGTGACTGAACGCAGCATATCGACGTCGTCATGGAATTTTGGCGTAACTCATTTTTGACAGTTTTTCAGCAGAAGGCCAAAACTGATTATTTTTATGATGAACATTTTTTTGTATTTGTACCTGGTATGGTTAGATAAAAAAAAAAATTCAATCATATATTGTCCATCGTATTTTAGAGAATATTTTTCAAGGAGAATGATTTAATTCGACGCCTACAGTTTGATCGTAGGCTCGTGCTACGATGGAGTTACGCGTTCATTGCAGCGTGTTACGATGTAAATTTAAATGAATCGAAGGAAAGTCGCCACAGCCCCATAAGTCTTCCAGTCTGCGGTCTGAACGCAGTGCATCTAGTCGTGTAGTAGGTCAGTTAAGTCAACTTCTCACGTTGGATTCTGGGTAAAAGTAAAAGTTTATTGTCCCAATGTAACGATCAACGTCAACAGGTAAATATAATTGTGTAGCTTTAATATGAAGTGAGGTTTCAGGGGAACAAATCCAACATCTTAGCCAAAAGTAGGATCTTTTACCGCCATTATCTTCATTGATGGCACAGTCCTGCATGGCAGTCGCCTCCTACAATTTGGTACACTAAACTTGAATATGAATTAAGAAATACACATTTTCTCCCTTCAAGGTAAATGCTTCCTTTCTTCTTCCCCTCGTGATGCCCCTTTTTGAATGAAAAGTTGGACAAGTTTCGTTCTTTGGGAAGTACCATGGTTATGTGTCAACCATTCCCTTGGCTTCTCTTCCTGTAGGGATAACAAAATATATACATAAAACATAAGATGATTTATTGTCCGTACAATTACACAATGGATGGAAAAGTGGGGTTCATCTGCTTTTAGACAACAACCAAAAACACTTGGACAAAGAGCACGTGTTGAAAACTTTTCTCACTAAAAGCAAGAGTACATGTATTTACTCTTTCAGAACCCACACAAACCCGGTGTAACACGAGAAAATTACTCCCACGAGGTTTTTACTCCGGAGTAAACATTTCGTACGAAAAAGTTACTCCCTTTACGAAAAAAGCACTCCCCCATTTCACGAGAAAATTACTCCCCAAGACAGGTGAGTTCCGAGTAAACATTTCGTACAAAAATGTTACTCCCCTGACGAATAAATAACGAATAAATTACTTCACCCCAACACGAGCAATTTAACTTCTCATGCCAGGTGTACGAAATTTTTACTCCCTTGTCCCCTGTTAGTCTTGGTGGTGGAAGGGGTGGAAGGAGGGTAGCGCGACATTCGTGTGCGCGAGATCACTTATTGGCATTATTCCTTCGCCCGCATCCCATTTTTGCGTACGAGATTTTCACTGGAAGTAAAAAAAATTGGGAGTAAAAATTTCGTGGAGGGAGTAATTTTTTCGTGCCTTGGGGAGTTCTTTTTTCGTACGAAAAGTGTACTCGGAGTAAGAATTTCGTACGAAATATTTACTCCGGAGTAAATTTTTCGTGGAGTAAAAATGTCGTGTTACACCGGCAGAGTTATTTCCGAATGTCGTCTATTCAGCTATGACGCAAATGTTTTGATGCAGGAAACTGCATGGTGTAACAACCCCCTTAACCCCATGTTTCAGAGCAGGCACGACGTCACGGGGTGGTGATAATAGACAGGCTTGCTTCCCGCTGAGCGTTCGGGGATCCACGCATCGATTTCTGCCTTTCACTCGGATTAGTTGGACTTTAGGGGGGGGGGGGGGGGGGGGGGGTGTTCTGTTTTGGATTTGGATTTTGTGAAAAATGAAATTAAAGTGAGGGTGGTGAGGGAAGTGTGGTTATCTGCCCATGCAGGAAGAGTACTCTTAGTGAAATAGTAGAGTTGCTGAACATATTGAAGTTATCTTCAGCGGTTTCTTTATAGATATTTTGAAAGATTGAAACGCGCTGCTGTTTTTTGACAGAACAAAATAGTCATTCAATCAAAATTTATAACAGTGTAACTTTGTGTTTTATTTTTGACAAGCAGCATAATTGTTCTGCAACACGTTACAAAATTGGATCATGTCTGAGATTACTGTAGCGATACGGCATGCGTTTAAGAGAGAAAGAGGGAATACCTGTGTGTGTGTGTGTGTGTGTGTGTGTGTGTGTGCGTGTGTGTGTGTGTGTGTGTGTGTGTGTGCGTGCGTGCGTGCTTGTGTGTGTGTGTGTGTGTGTGTGTGTGGGGGTATGTGTGAGTGTGAGTAAAAACACAACGTCATTAACCTGGCAACCTCTTCCATCATGTCATAGCCGGAGACAGTGTCACTGTCTGGTCCCTAGTTTAGTGGGGAAAGTGTTTCCCGTGTATGCTCGTTTCTGGCTTTTTGCACTCTATCAATTCAAGGCGTGTGTCAGTCAGATGTTTGTGGGTTGATGCGAAGTTCTTTCAGAAATTGCTACGTTTGTCGTGACAACCTCAAAAATCGATAGTGTGTGAATAGCAGGCAGTCGAAAGTATATTTTGGTAAACACAGACGGCTGTGCAAGAGATAAAGGCTGCGAAAAAAACCCACCGACACCGCGAAAACACGAGACATGCAGTTACGCTGCCTACACTGATAGATCGACTCATTCATTCGTTCATTTATTCACTTGCTCACTGAATTTCTTCCTCGTCTTCGTCTTCTTCTTCTTCTTCTTCTTCTGCTAATAATGGAAGGGCGCTGGTTTTGAGCGACGCTTACGTCTCGAGATAGGTGTGACCACATGACGTCATTTATACTTTCGTCATCGAAGATCTTTCGTATTTCAATCAGTGTTTTTTTTCAGTTCTGTGTTCTGCGGTCATTTTGACTGACTTGACAAGTTGAGAAAACCAATGACACTTCATTTTTGCGAAGCAACTGAATATGAAAAGAAAAGAAAGCGTGCAGAAGTATGTTTGGGTCCTGCAAAACGTTATGACCAACGATTTCTCCCTTGCCCTTGGAAGTAAATGAAGATGTCTGCTTTTCGTCTGCTTTGAAGGTAGGGAAATTTTACAGCGCACACGGTAAATTGCAAGTCGTATTTGACAAGAATTTTGGTATTCTTCTTTCTTCGAAGTATCATAGATTTGTTCTTGGCCATATTTTCGAGCTGTGCGTCGTTACATTTTGGGAAAAACACGTTTGAACGCATTTGCTCCGGAACTGCAACGTCGATTTGCCAAAACAAAAAATTCTGGTTCAATATGCGGGAACATGCTAGTAGTGTCATATATTTTAATTGGGTGTGGAAGAACTGCTCATAATTAACATAGCACTCCGGCCCTGTTCTTTTTTTCGCCACACCCAAAACCGTTATTTGTTTTGGGCGACGCAGCATTATAAGTTCCTGGGCTAAAACTCCAACGTGCACTCGTCTTGTTGCACTAGTCAGCGTTTGCATGCATTGCGGGTTTTTTGTCTCGCAATTTGGGCTCTCGGAACACTATTATTTTATTTTTTATTTTTTTTTTTTTTTTGAGGGGAAGGGCTGAATTTATCCGTTCATAACTCAGTAGTGTCTGTGTGCGTTCGAGCGAGAGAGAGAGAGGGCGAGATTGAGAGAGAGGGCATAGGGCCAATGGAAGCAACTAATACATTGTTCTCGTTCGAACGAGAGAGAGAGAGGGGGGGGGGGCGAGAGAGAGAGAGAGATCGAGAGAGAGATAGGGGTGGGGGACGAGAGATCTCTAGGCATTTAAGGCCAAGGGAAGCAACTGATACTCAATGCTTTGTCTAAGTACTCTTGCCACTACAGCAGTGCTCGTTCTTGTTCCAAAATCTTGTTTTGAGCAGACAGAAAAGGATACGCCGATGAAACAATTCCGTCGTTGAGGATTGATTATTTTCTTTCTTGTTTTGGCAGTATTAATGGCTCACTCGCTCTTTTCATAATTGCTTCATTGTATCACATAACTTTTGTTTGGTCGGGTCAGCTGCTTGCTTGTTTCTTCGGTATGTTCGTTCAGCCGGTGGTTAGTTGACTGGTACCCGTGTCTGGCGCGGTATCCATGTCCCACCCCACGACACCACAGTGTCACGTAAAAGACCTGGGTCATTCTGCCACAAATGCAGGTGGCTCGTTACATTTAAGGCACACACACAAAAATAGTCTGTTTACGGTATCCCGACCGACCCTAGTTTTTCGCGCGACCCTAGACTTTTTTGGGGCATTTGGGAGAAGAAAAAAAATAAAAATAAAAATGAAGATAACATTTTTTTTTTTAAAGTCTGTTTTTTGGCAAAATAACTTAAAAATATGGGGGTTTTTTGAGAGAAAAAAAATTAAAAAATAAAAAATCCCGACCTACCGACCCTATTTTGTGTGTGCCTATGTTACCGTAAACAGACTTTTTTGTGTGGCCTAAACACACACACACATAGGTATAGCGCGACTCTTGTTGCTCCTGACTTTCCACTTGGAGAAAACGGCCGCGAAGTCACCGGCAATAGGATGATAAAGCAAATGAAAGTAAATTACCATTCATTGTAACGTTTTGTTTTTACAATAACTGACCTGTACTTCATTGTAACGTTTTGTTTTTACAATAACGGACCTGTACTTCATTGTAACGTTTTGTTTTTACAATAACTGACCTGTACTTCATTGTAACGTTTTGTTTTTACAATAACGGACCTGTACTTCATTGTAACGTTTTGTTTTTACAATAACGGACCTGTACTTCATTGTAACGTTTTGGTTTGTCAATAACTTGTCAATAATTGTTTTTGTTTTGTTCCAAAAACCTACAATTCTTGTAAACATGAGAATGAAAGTCGCTTGTTCTTTTCAATGCTTGTTATTCTCTCAGGAGCCAGGAGACTGGTTCCGATTAACTGTCACTTACTCTATTACACATGTCGTATGCATTTAGAGCGCTTACTTCCCTTTGTTTGTCAGATCTACACTTCTTTTCTTTAATTCTTAACTGACAATTCCCTCCCCTTGCAGATCGAGGAGTACATGGACCAGCTGCCCAACCACAAGGTACCCCGGGTGGGCACGCCGGGTGAGCGCTACAGGGACCTGCAGCTCATCCGCCAGCTGCCCAAGCAGGACCTGAGTGACCGCTACTGCAAGGCGCTGGACGACCCCAGCGAGGTCAAGGAGTTCCGCATCTTCCGCGAGCTGCGCGACCAGGTGGCCATGGACATTGGTGCTGTGAAAGACGCACCTGGAGACACGGTACGTTGATGCTTTTGTTGTTGGGGGGGGGGGGGTGAGAAGGTGGGGGGGGGGGAGGCAGAGGGGAGCTACGTGACCAGGTGGCCATGGACTTCGGTGCTGTTGATGCTCTTGTTGTTTGGGGGGGGGGGGGAGGTTGTTAGAGGGGGGATAGTTAAAGGGTGGGGGGGGGGGGGTAGAACGGGCGAGGGGAGGGGTTGAGAGAGGAGGTTGGGGGGGGGGGGGTGTCAGTGGGGGTATAGTTAAAGGGTGGGGGGAGGGGGGTAGAACGGGCGAGGGGAGGGGTTGAGAGAGGAGGTTGGGGCGGGAGGGGGGGGGGTGTGCAAGAGAAGAGAGCTGCGCGACCAGACGGCCATAGATATCGGCACTGTCACTGACGGAGGCGGCTCAAGACGAGGTCAGTCCGAGGGAGGGGGGGTGGAGGGGGTTGGATGATGGAAGTAAGAGGGGGGGGGGTGGGACCTGCGGGACCAGGTGGCCCTGGACATTCAGTCATTGGCGCAGTCCAGCAAGCATACTAACACTGAGACATTTCACACAATGCACGCATGATAATATCCTACAACCTGTCTTCCCACCCTCTCTTCCCCAGACGTGCTACTGCTGCAAGGGAGACATAGACAGCGGCGAGGTGGTGGCGACGGCCCCGAAGATCGGAGAGAACCATTACTGGCACCCGCCCTGCTTCACGTGTTCCACGTGCGAGGAGCTACTGGTTGACCTGGTTTACTGTGTGCATGACAAGCACCTCTACTGTGAGAGACACTACGCGCAGATCATCAGGCCCCGCTGTCCCAGCTGTGATGAGGTGAGTTTTCTTTTCTTCTTCTTCTTCTTCTTCTTCTTCTTCTTCTTCTTCGTTCATGAAACTCCCTCGTTCACTCATGTTTTTGCAAGGGTGGGATGTTACATGTATGGCCATCTTTACCCCGCACGCAATTCAGGCAGCCATACGCTGCTTTCAGGGGAAGCATGCTGGGTATTTTCGTGTTTCTATAAACCACCGAACACTGAAATGAATTACAGGATCTTTTCCGTGTGCACTTGGTTTTGTGCTTGCGATAAGGCACTAGCAGGTCTGCACCTGAGATGATCCAGGGCCCGGAGATCTGAAAAAACCTCCACCCTTAACTCACCAGGCGCGGCCGGGATTCGAACCCGCGACGTTCCGCATAGAAGGCCGATGTCCTATCCACTAGGCCTCTGCGCCCATCAGTAATGTTGTTGTTGTCCTTGTTGTTGTTGTTAACTGTGATTGACACTACGCGCAGATCATCAGGCCCCTCTGTCCTGGTTGTGATGAGGTTATTGTTGTTGTTGTGGTTGTTGTGGTTGTTTTGTGTCCGTGCTGCTGTGTTTATGTCTCTTTGTATCTGTGTCGGTATGCTTCATTCAGCCAGTTAAAGAAGTTTTAAGTTTTTGTATGTTGAGGATTTCTCTGCACAAAGGTAAGCAACCCTACCCGATGTGAAATAGTGTGTTACAAAGTATATATCGCAAAAGTTGCCTCCCTTCGAGCGCAGTGTTGCGATGTGCTGACGCGGGCAGAGAAAGCGTGATTTCATGTATGATGCCCAAAATCGTCCATGAAACTGAAACTCGCTTGCAGGATGCCTGCGAGGTCATGATCAATCCTATTACCTCGATTGATTGATTGATTGATATAATGATTGATTATTACCTCGCTGGTGTCTTGAAAGCGAGTTTCATCAACGATTTTGAGATAAGTTCTTTATTTGTAGCATGAGTGTTTTTCTGTCTCGTGTCTAGGCTTAAAACATATACCACTGGGTCGACGTACTGTAAATGTAAAGTTGCGTAAAGAGTCGCAGCCCATGGGTACAGTGCCTTCATTAGCTGCCAGTTTTCATCTCTGGAATATGTTGCTGTAAATAGTATACGTTGTGCATGAGATCCAAAAGAGCAGAGTTGAATTTGTCTCCGTGTTGTCCGTATTGTTGTGTGACTGTGCTATTTCGGGGGGATGAGCTGGTTTCATTCCCTTGCCGTGCTGACCTTTGCCACTCATCAATATTTTATGGAGTGCGGACTTTACGGGGGTAGGATTATCCTTCATATCATCCTTTTACGTCTCTGTTTGATCATTTGTGTGTCTTTGGGAGTTTATTCCACACTTTCTCCCTGGAATGTTTGCCTTCAGCAGAAAATATGAAACAATGTGGAACTGAAGGAATCTTGTATTGTTTTGTATATAGAGGAAGTACAATGATTCTTGTGAAAACCCCTCTAAGTATGTCCTGTGCGGGTTCCCTTTTCGTCAATCCTGACGTAGCAATTAATTTTGTTGCTGGGAATTTGCGACTGATGCCGTTTAGTAGGCCTATGTACAATAACCATTAAGGCTATGAATATTATAAAGTCACATTCATAAGTCTACTACTTAGTAACTCGATGTCAGTCTCAGTGTCATTACAGACACTTGAGTCACGAGCCATATCTCACAGCATGTAAACACCGTGGTCAGATGAAGAGTACATACAGCCTAGATTAGAATATCTTTGAGTAAATACCACCACCACTTCACTTCTGCCCACACCCACGATCTAACCTCTGGCTTTTCCTCTGTGTATATGTCACAGGACAAACGAGTATCCAGGACAATCCAGAATTGTCCTAGGACAAACGCGGATCCTTGTTTTTCCTAGGAGAAACAAGGATCCCTGTTCTTCCTGGAAAATATCAAGTACAAATGCAGATCCTTGTTCTTCCTAGGAGAAATGAGGATCCTCATTCTTCCTAGCGGCCAGTAGAAACCAAGAATTAGTACAAATCCGGATTGTCCTATTTACATATTGCTTACACTTACAGTGGGAAACTTCGGAAAGGGAGTTGTATTTGAATACCTGCTGTGCAATACATGGAACAGGACTTTTTTTCGGGAAGTGAGTTGTATTCGAATACCTGCTGACATTGAAATTGACATTGAGCTGTAAGGTTCACAACTTTTTTGCTGGTCGATGATAAATTATTGTGATCTGACTTTAGTGCAGTTGTTGAAGTGTCAAAATGGCTCAAAAGGACACTTTTTACAGGCTTTTAAAAGAACATATTTAAACAATGAAGTCTAAACAGGAACACTTCAGCATATCCACAGATAAATACAACAAGATCGTCCAAGCTTTGCGCTTGCAGAGAGGAGAATTGTGTGAAGACGGGCCAAAATTTAAAATGTGGTGCAAGAAAAAGTTTAAACTTGAGCACATTGGATCGATGCAGATTGTGTACTGTACCAAGGCGTCTTGTCCTGTTGTGACATACGAGGAAATGTTTGAAACAATAAGGAAATGTCATGAAAAAGTGGGACACTCTGGAAGAGATAAGACTTGGAGTGAGGTTCGAGCAAACTATGCGGGTATCAAGCATTCGGTTCTCGATATTTTTCTGAAAACTTGTACAGCATGTACCCAACGACAGCCCTCAAAGAGTCCTCCAGCAGGAAGACCGATGATAAACCTGGAGTTTCTTCTGCGGCTGCAGATCGATCTCGTAGACATGCGTAGCCAACCTGACGGCGAGTTCAAGTGGATCCTTCACGCTAGAGACCATTTCACAAAGTTTAGCTGGCTGTATCCAATGAAAACCAAAATGGCCGCAGAAGTAGCTGACCATCTGATAACTCAGTTTTGTGTGTTTGGATCTCCAAGAATCATGCAGTCCGACAATGGAAAGGAGTTCACTGCCCGAGTGATCAACGACCTGTCTCTTCTCTGGCCCGGCATGGTCATTATTCACGGAAGGCCGAGGCATCCTGAATCACAAGGTAATATTGGTTTGGCTATTCAAATGACTGTTTTTTTTTAATGAAAATCAGCTGGGAACTTCCTTAGTTATTACACATTAAAATTCGTGGTTTTCTTTTTTGTGCTTGTGCTGTTGTGCAAAAATTATAAAGTAGCTTAATGGAAGGACAATTGTAAAGTCTTCTTTCTTTTCTACAGGATGTGTCGAGCGTGGAAATGAGGGATATGGTGGTCAAGCTCGGCAAATGGATGGGGACGCACGAACAAGAGTGGAGCAGAGGACTGAAATTCATTGCACATGCTATAAACACTTCCGTTTCAAGCACCACGGGGAAATCCCCATATCATCTTGTGTTTGGTCAACGCCCTCGGTCTGACTGCACTGTGTGGGAAGAACTGGCTCGTCAGGGAATTATTGATGAAGAGGACCTTCCCGAAAACATCATGTGTCGGCTGAATCCTGGATCATCAGCAGACTCTTCTGTGGTGCCGCCTCCCGATGTTTCGACTTCTGTGGTGCCGCCTCTTGGATCATCAGTAGATTAATCAGCAAACTCGCCTGTGGTGCCGCATCCCAATGCTTCGACTTTCCAGTGTGGTGCTGCCTCCCGATGCTTCGACGTCTATGGTGCCGCCTCCCGATGCTTCGACTTCTGTGGTGCCGCCTCCCTGATCATCAGCAGACTCTTCTGTGGTGCCGCCTCCCGATGTTTCGACTTCTGTGGTGCCGCCTCCCGATGCTTCGACTTCTGTGGTGCCGCCTCCCGGATCATCAGCAGACTCTTCTGTGGTGCCGCATCCCGATGTTTCAACTTCTGTGGTGCCGCCTCCTGATGCTTCGACTTCTGTGGTGCCGTCTCCCGGATCATCAGTAGATTCATCAGCAAACTCGCCTGTGGTGCCGCATCCCAATGCTTCGACTTCTGTGGTGCCGCATCCCGATGTTTCGACTTCTGTGGTGCCGCCTCCCGATGCTTCGACTTCTGTGGTGCCTCCTCCCGGATCATCAGCAGACTCTTCTGTGGTGCCGCATCCCGATGTTTCGACTTCTGTGGTGCCGCCTCCCGGATCATCAGCAGACTCTTTTGTGGTGCCGCCTCTCGATGCTTCAACTTCTGCGGTGCCGCCTCCCGACGTCTCTTGTTCCGGGCTGCCGCTTTCTGAGGCCTTGAGTGACGATGCTTCAGAAGAGCCAAGCACGAACAGTGACAACATGAAACGTGGAAAGGAGTTTATTCTTCTTGATTCAAGAAACCTGACTGTTGCCACTGGTACAGAGGTGAAGCACCGCACAATCATTCATGGACACAATATCAACAGTGAATCGCATACAGTTGTCCTCATTGAGGAAGTGATGGATCCATCTTTCTTTCTTTCTTTCTTTCTTTATTTGGTGTTTAACGTCGTTTTCAACCACGAAGGTTAGATGGATCCATCATTTGTTCCATCAGATGCAACCACTTGAAATAGGACAGTTTGTGTTGTGGTGTCGGTCAGACATGGTCGAATTGGAAGATGACACATCGGGTCACAAAGAGGCACGATTTGAAGCAAGGAAAGCATACCTCAAAGCCGCATCGCGTCAACAAACCCGTTACGAGAAGAGAACAAAACAGCTACGTCATACATTTGAAGAAGGCAACACAGTCGGCATCAAAATTCATAAAGTGGATAGGACTAACACCAGTGCGAAACTTCTGCCATGCAAAGTGCTTGCAACGAAAACAATAGACCACAATCTTAAACTGTTCAAAGTGTACACAACATCAGGTATAATAAAGAACTGGTTCAGACCAGAGGAATTGATTAATATGAACAACGTACATTTTCCAACTCTAAATCACGTGGAACCCAGCAGTGTCACAGAGATCAGTCTTATACAAGCCTCACGGGCGTGCACTGGATGGCATGCATCTTCCAGCTCTTCTGCGTCAAACGTCTGCAAGTGCAAGACCACTTGTCTGACCAATAGATGTTGTTGTAAGAAAGCTGGGATCATGTGTGGGACAAAATGTCACCCATCAAATTCTTGCTGCAAGAACTGAGTTTGTAGTGCACGTGTTGCATTGGGCAGACCCAAAGGGTAACTTGAGGCGAACAATTACACTAATGACACTGTCAATTTACTAGTTCAGTTCATTTTCGATCTCAGATTTTTTATTATTCTCCCTACCATTAGTCCGGGCAGGAGGCCTTGATCATGGGCTTGCTTATTGGTGTTGATCAAACCTTTAATTAATTTAGTTAATTATGTTTTCCATTCAGATGATTTTCACACTCTACTGCTTGAGCACGTTCTGTATGGATCAATATCAAATGTAGAAAATGTATTTAACTATAGTTTCTAAGCAAAGTCTATTTTTTAGAAAAACGCTCAAACATTTACTGTTGTTCTTCACTGTAACCGCGATGGTATATAGGCCTATAGTTTCGTCAAAAACCAGGTCAACGATTTCTTCCTCCTCCCCGGACAAAATTGATCAACATTACACGCTGTTTTATTTTGTCGATTATTAAACCATTGATTTATTGTTCTAGTGTTTTCCCTCTGTAAGATTCCAGTTTGCACTAGGACAATCTTGGATTGTACCAGATCTCAGTTTCTACTGGCCGCTAGGAAGAATGAGGATCCTCATTTCTCCTAGGAAGAACAAGGATCTGCATTTGTACTTGATATTTTCCAGGAAGAACAGGGATCCTTGTTTCTCCTAGGAAAAACAAGGATCCGCGTTTGTCCTAGGACAATTCTGGATTGTCCTGGATACTCGTTTGTCCTGTGACATATATATCGCAACATATGAGTCACTTGACTTGCCACTGACTTTCTGCCGCTTATTCAATAACGGACGGTATATATATGTCGTGCCGAAATCACGGAATTGCCGAATTCGCGGAATCGGCAACACTTTTGCCCATTTCGCGTAATCGGCAAAACGCTGCCTATTACGCGAAATCGGCAGCGTTTTGCCGATAATGCGTAAAGGCTCCTAAATATTTTCCATTTCGCAAAAGTGACAGCCAGTCTGTTACTTTTTTTGTCACCAGATCATTGCATTAACATGAATTTATCTCCCTATTTTGGTTTTGATGGTCTGTGTTGGTCTGTGTCAAGCATAACTCTGGTAAAGCACGAAAACTATACTTTTTGCAATAACTTGCCATAACTTATCAATTATTCCAACATTTATCCATTCGAGTATCTAGCTGTCTAAGTGTGATGATATCCTAGGCATTTGATAACTTTAAAGCCAAAAACGGGCTGCTGATTTCGCAAAATCGGCACATTTTACAAGCCTGTACGCGTTTTCGGCAAAACGCTGCCGATTTCGCGTAATGGGCAGCGTTTTGCCGATTACGTGAAATAGGCAAACATTTTGCCGATTTCGCGAATTCGGCAATTACGTGAATTCGGCACGACATATATATGTGTTATATATGCTGTGCGATGTTAGCGGGTTTGTCCTTGTTTGTTTTGGTCTGTGGAGGATGCTACATTGACAGTTATGACTGGTCGGAATTAGTGAGCATAGGCGCTCGCTTTGACGTATTTCTTGACTTTCTGTCGCTTATTCAATAACGGACGGTATACTGATGATAATGCTGTGCGATGTTAGCGGGTTTGTCCTTGTTTATTTTGGTCTGTGGAGGATGCTGCATATATACAGGTTATGGCTGGTCGCAATTATTTAGTATAGCCGCTCGCTTTGACGTATTTTCTTTAGGTAACATGATCTTTGCTTCTGGCCGTTTGAGAACTTATCAAGTTACAGAACTTTGGATCATTTGATTGATCACTTTAAATTTAAGTCTGTTTGAATAAACAGGCGTGAATTCAATGAGAAAAGTTTAATCTCACGTCTCGTCGGCACTGACTGACAGGTGCGCGCGCGCGCGCGTATGTGTGTGTGTGTGTGTGTGCGGTGTGTGTCACAGTGTGTGTGTGTGTGTGTGTGTGTGTGTGTGTCTGTCTGTCTGTCTGTCCGGGCTGTATGTGTGTGTACCGGTGTGTGTGTGTGTGCCAGTCAGTGTGTGTGTGTGTGCGTATCGGTAGCAGTAAGTTTTGTCTGCAAGTTGCACTGGTGAACTTTTACTCCAAAAAGCAGTTTCATAACATAGCACTGTAAAAGAAGCCAACGCCGTCCGGCCACAGGTTGATTTTCTCTCGCCACAACCAGCACTGCCTGAACCACAATTCACTACACAATTGACGTAATGCCCGGGCAAGGTTTCCTGTTTGGGACAGTCTTTATGAAGAGGGTCATTGTCATTTTCTTGGGGACACTCACACATACCGGCTTGACCGGCTGAGGACTCGTTGTGTTGCTTCTAGTCGGATGACATGATGATGATGATGATGATGATAATGATCAGTGACGACGACGGACGATGATCAGTGATGACGTCGACGACGATGATGATGATGATGATGATGATGATGAGGGGGGGGGGGGGGCTTTAACGTGAAGCGGATGTATAGGAAGTCAAGTTCAGCTTGTGATATTGATCGGTCAGTGGTTGAGATGTCAGTTGCTTGCCTGTCGCTCAGTCAGTCTCAGTGGCAGTGCTGGCCAGTCGGTCTGTCCAGGGACCTATATAGGTCTATGGTCTGTCTTTCCCAGTGGCGCCTCAGTTTTGTCTGTTTGACTATTCTACGCTTGCCGCTTGTTTATTTGCTAGCTTGGCAGTATTTTTTTTTTTTTTTTTTTTTTTTTTAGTAGCAATGTTTAAATGTCGAAGCTGCTTTTCCCAGTTTTACCAAAGAGACCGACTGTATGTTGTGTTATTGTATTTGTCAGACTTGATTGTACCAAGTCCCTACACATGTTGTAATGCGCTTAGAGCCAAATATTTTTGTTTTTTGTAAGGGATAGGCGCAATATAAATACACTTTATTATTATTATTTATTATTATTACTGATTGAACAACATCGCCGGTCATTATTCAGGTTTGTGTGTAGGCCTTGCGATGCGGTTGTGTGGCTAATAACACTAGCACTGGCAGTGTTGAGGCAACAGCGAAGCCAAAAGCGTGTGCAAACTTCACTCCCTCACTTTTCGCTTTTGCACACCGCCCTTAATCGCTTTCTCCCTATATAGTCATATGTACGTTAGCGTAATTTGCCTAGTTTCACTCGCCTCATGGTTTTGCATACTGCCGGTTGAACGTATCTCTCTCTCCTTCTCCTCCATCCAAAGTCGGCTTGCTACCCCCTGGATTATAATTACCAGCGTTCGGCAACACCCGCTGGGATTTGATTTACTCCGAAATTTTAACTACCGGTGAGTGTTGATTTTTATACATTTTATAAATCAGTTATGATTAGATCACTTTTTTTCCGTGTAATTCCGAGTCAAAACCGTAATCATTTTAGCTCTCTTCTTTGTTTTTCACGGTGTGAGATTTCTTCTCTTCAGTTGTAGCTTGCTATCGTTGAAAAAACCCAGTATCATCCTCATCAAAAACTGATTTTGTCAGTGTATAAACGGCGATAGGGTACCTTGATTCAGTGACCGCAACCTTCAAATGATAGTCAGCCGGTTTGGTTTCTGGCTTGACTAACTTTTTTCAATAACTTTTCAGTATTTCTGTGTTCAACTGAATCAAAGACGGCTTTCCTTTTTCAATAACAAATTTATTCTGTGTTCAGTTGAAGTAAGAAATGTATGCACGTCACAGTAGCTCAACGAAACAATGCGCTTGGAAGTTTGCAGTGTGAACTGCTGCATAATTTGGCAGTTCCGCCTATTGCGGCTACAGCTGTTTTGTGCTGAAATAGGAAACTGCACGCACAAAAACGAAGCAGTGTGAGATGCCGACAGAACTGAACTGATACGGATACTTTGTCTGTAGAGTGCCAGCTTGTGCCGGAATACAAATGTTTTCATTCAGCTTCAATTATTGATATTTCTGCATTCTGGCAAGATGAAGATATCTTGTCGGTATTAATCTTCTGGTTTTTATTTTTCATCAGGGATGGGCTTGTCAGATTAGCTTTGATTCGGATGTAGTCCTTTGAGTGAGAGAGAGAGAGACAGAGACAGAGACAGAGACAGAGAGAGAGACAGAGAGAGAGATGATGCGCCGTTATCATTACTCTGACTGCAAGAAATTGCTAGTTCAAGTGGAAGACCAATCCTAGTCAATATTATAGTCTCTGTGTCAAAAACAATTACTTCATTTATTTTTCTTCATGAACCGATCACAGTATTTTTGCGCAACTCCGAAAACAAACATCACCTGATTCTTGTTTAGACCGTGTAGAAAAGAGACCACAATGTGTGTTAAGACATTATGTCCGCACCAATTGTTAGATGAAGACTGAGTGAGCTATGTTGAACAGTGTGTGTTGAAATTTGGCAGAACAATACAATAGACTGATGTACAATGGCCAGGCTGTTGTATAATAAATATATATATATTACTCCTCTGTCAAGTCACAAACTGCACGCTGGTATTTAGCGCACAAAATGCAGAAAACAACGAGGCTCGCGCTCACATGTACTGACAGACTGACACTACAACAAACACACGTACTGACAGACTGACACTACACTGACAAACACACGTACTGACAGACTGACACTACACTGACAAACACACGTACTGACTGACTGACACTACACTGACAAACACACGTACTGACAGACTGACACTACAACAAACACACGTACTGACAGACTGACACTACACTGACAAACACACGTACTGACAGACTGACACTACAACAAACACACGTACTGACAGACTGACACTACAACAAACACACGTACTGACAGACTGACACTACAACAAACACACGTACTGACAGACTGACACTACAACAAACACACGTACTGACAGACTGACACTACAACAAACACACGTACTGACAGACTGACACTACAACAAACACACGTACTGACAGACTGACACTACAACAAACACACGTACTGACAGTGACACTACAACAAACACACGTACTGACAGACTGACACTACAACAAACACACGTACTGACAGACTGACACTACAACAAACACACGTACTGACAGACTGACACTACAACAAACACATGCACTGACAGACTGACACTACAACAAACACACGTACTGACAGACTGACACTACAACAAACACACGTACTGACAGACTGACACTACAACAAACACACGTACTGACAGACTGACACTACAACAAACACACGTACTGACAGACTGACACTACAACAAACACACGTACTGACAGCCTGACACTACAACAAACACACGTACTGACAGACTGACACTACAACAAACACACGTACTGACAGACTGACACTACAACAAACACACGTACTGACAGACTGACACTACAACAAACACACGTACTGACAGACTGACACTACAACAAACACACGTACTGACAGACTGACACTACAACAAACACACGTACTGACAGCCTGACACTACAACAAACACACGTACACCAGCACTCGCGCAAGCGCGAACACACAGCTTAAGAACGACACAAGTGCTCGAAGAGACTGAGCAGAGACGGAAGAGATGGGGGCGAGTGGGAGGAGGGGGGGGGGGTGAATTCTAACGGCAGTTTCACTGACTCCGCATCAAAGCTAAAGTTACATTGCATCACGTGCCAACGTAATTGTCAGAGAATTTTGCCGTCTTTGCTACCTCTCAAACACTTACGTCCAGCCCTTTCTGCCTCTCTCCAAATCCTCTTTCTCCCCCGTATCCCCTGAGCAACTTTCCTTCCGGGATCCCCCCCCCCCTCCTCTCTCTCTCTCCGCCCCCCCCCCTCCCCCCTCCCCCCCCCCCCCCCCTCTAATACCAGTGCAGACAAATCCAGCGTCAAAAGTGTGTTGAAGAAAGATAAGTCAGCCAGCCTTAGAGACACACTTGGGACAACCGGAGGATGTCTGACTTTATTTTCTCCCCCATTTGTTTCATTTTCTTATTGAGGAAGGCGGGTTGCTTCTCTTCTTTACTTTACATGTTTCGTTTCCTGTAGTGCTGCGGGGATTTGGCTTGATAAAAGACTGAGCGTGGAGAGAGAGAGACAGGGACAGAGAGAGACAGGGACAGAGAGAGACAGGGACAGAGAGAGACAGAGAGAGAGACACACACAGACAGACAGACAGACAGGCAGAGAGAGAGAGAGAGAGAGAGAGAGAGAGAGACAGAGAGACAGACAGACAGACAGACAGACAGAGACAGAGAGAGAGGCGCGAAAACAAACCAACCATTGCACCATCACGCACACTGTGCACAAACACACACAAACACACACACACACACAAACACACACGCACGCAAACAAATATATATATATAAACAGCCAGTCCACCGCTTACACTGAGCCTCCTAGACATTTTGTTTTGTTGTTTGTTTTTGTCATTGAGTGTACCGGTCGTTATATATAGGCTTGGCTGGTGTAAATATGGACAGCAAGGCGCCATGAATTAAAAAAACAACTCCTTGTTTGACACAGAATGAGTGGAAAAGTTGAGGAAAGAGGATTTGGAAAAGTCGCTCCAGTTAAGAAAACTGTTTGCTTCTGTTACCTTCAAGTTTGTTTTACTTCTCTTTCTTTAAGTTTGCGTCTTTTCCCTTAAAGTTTGTAACTTTTCGCTAGTTTCAGCTTACAGCTTTTACTCTTTCTTTATTTTCTCTTCCTGTTGAGGATTTTTTCTGGCAGTTTTGCCAATTTGTCTTTGTGTGTGTTCAGAGTAAATTTGTTTTGCAAATTCACTCGTTATGATCAGTTATGGTCGGTTATTTCGTTTGTAAGTTTGCTGTTTTTCGTACTTTAGCCTTCGTCTTTGCTTTCGGTGTGTATCCGGGTGTCCGCTCCCGGTGTTGTTATCTTTGTCTATAGATTGACGTTATGTAAGGCAACTGTCTCTCCACACAACTGACACAGAGAACCAAAACCTGTAGATTGTGCACAAGACAAGCTGTGGACAGCAGAACCCCCTTTAAGACCCCAACCCCCTCCCCCCTCCCTTTGTGTTCGCATCTCAAGAATGAACGGACCGATCGTCACCAAACTTGGTGAACAGGTTCTATGCATTCCTGAGACGGTCCTTACAAAAATTGGGACCAGTCAAACACACGGTTAGGGAGTTATTGGTGGATTAAGATTCTACAAGGACTTATAGAGGGACATCTTCATGGTCAAAGGGAAATAACCATTCTCACTCAGTCACTGCCACCAACTGAGAAGGTTATTTCCCTTTGACGGGGGTGTTTTTCCTACCTCGGAGGAATTTCTTGTTTAACAAGGATTAAGATTTAAGGCTACGCCTTTTCTTACAATCTGTCCTTGGAGAGAGAGAGAGAGAGAGAGAGAGAGAGAGAGGGAGAGGGAGAGAGAGAGAGAGAGAGAGAGAGAGAGAGAGAGAGAGAGAGAGAGAGAGAGAGAGAGAGAGAGAGAGAGTGATGGATGGTCGACTGACAGACATGGCCAGCAGATGTTCCTTATTTCCTCCACTGTCTGACGGCGCCCGTTGCTCATCCGTCGCGGGCTAAGATCGTCAGCATTGTACCTGGGTGCTTAACTGGCACAAAGTGCCTGCTACTGTCCAGCTTTGCTGCTCATCCGTCAAATCTTCAGCATACCTGGATGCTTACCTGGCTAAAAGTGCCCGTTACACTGTCCAGCTTTGTTGCTCATCCGTCACGAGGCCAAGTCTTCAGCATACCTGTGGGCTTACCTTGCTTTAGGGGCCTGTACTGTACACTGTCCAGCTTTGTTGTACGCAACTGCCTTTGCAGAGCGCATCGTAGTCGCGGCTTGATATTCTCTTCTCTGAAGGGGTCTGTTCCACACCATGAAGACGTCAGCGTTATGGGCAGAATATAGCTGCGCAGTTTCAGCGGCACAGACGACGCACTGCCTATTATTCATGCCGCAATAGGGATTATGACGAGTACTTGGCCTGTTTTCCTTTCATGCAACGTGTAGCGGGCTGGGATAATCTGCAGTGCGTCGTCGGTCCTGCTGAAGTTACATATATATATATGTGAGCGGAGCCCCTTACCTTACCTGCTTGCCCCATCACTACTCGTACACGGGCAGCAGTTCCCCGCTAAAGGGCGTGTTACACCATTAAGCTTTTCAGGAAATGTGAATTGTGTAACAGGGTAACGGGGTGAGCCGATGTATAGAATAAGGCGTAAGTGTCGCTTTCGCGGCCGCCGAAGATTTTCACGGTTTTGTGCCATAGTACACATCTAAAGCATCTCAGTAACGAACTGTTGGTCCGAAGTCTAAAGCATCTCAGTAACGAACTGTTGGTCCGAAGTCTAAAGCATCTCAGTAACGAACTGTTGGTCCGAAGTCTAAAGCATCGCAGTAACGAACTGTTGGTCCGAAGTCTAAAGCATCTCAGTAACGAACTGTTGGTCCGAAAAGTGTCATTCTATATAGATGAAAAAGCCTCACAACGCCGGCTTGCGACCAAACTTGACACTGTTTCTGTGGCTTTCAAAACCACCCTTACCTGCTTGTAACCTACCTGCTGGCCCCAACACTCACACACTCCCTATCGTCTCTGACAGCCCCACTCGCCGCTAAATCATCTCCCCCCACACTGATGACTGTGGCAGACGGCATAGCGGCGCCGTGCCGCACGTGTGAATGGGGCATCATTCGCTCACTGTGTTGATCGTACCAGAGTCTGTGTGCTCGTATGATCATACATACACTCACTCCTACTTTGTGGGCTGTCTGTATACCTTCCCACTGTCTGTATCGCTTGCACAGACCGCTTGTCGGTGTATTTCCCGATCCCCCGAACAGAGTGTTTGTGTAGTAACCCTGCGGCATCACTGTTTCTTTACAACTTGTTGCACGTCGGTTGGGGGTCTGTCTCTGAGTGTTTTGGATTTCTTGGCGCCGGCTGCATCACAGATATTCCACGTATTCCAGGCATTCAGTTCGAAGATAAAAATGTATTGCATCATCGCTAATACGTTTGGAGGAAGACCGACACATTTTTTCGAAGACGATGCGATAAGATAGAGTGTCGGTCTTTCTTCAGGTCTGTAGCGTTCAGGTCGGTCAAGTTGAGGTCCTGATATTTCTGACTGATAGACAGTACTGTTTAAGTTTATTTCTTTTCAACTATTGGTCAGTTTTAATTTCCAGTTTTTGGTCTACTAAGAGTTAGTTACGACCATTCTGGCTGTAGATTACCATAATTTGACTACACCCACACACACACACACGAACACACACACACGGTCACACGCGCGCGCGCGCGGTACTATTCAAACGTACATTTTCAAGTAGCTTAAAGTTTTTGGTCACCGTTAGTGGGAGAAAAGCAATGACTTGAAACAGGAAACCGAAAATAAAGAGACGTCGAAGTAATCTAATTCAACATTTCCGATGAGTCAAACGTTTGCAACAGCAGCACTGAACGGCAGTGTTATTAATGTGTGTACATCCTTTGTTGTAACGACAGCGGAGCATGCTGCATGTAGGAACAACTTCTCTTGTAACATCATAATTATGTGCTCGACTTGCACATGTAATGTCACACCGTCAGCTGCACCAGCAGCAGTGGCAGTATTGGTGATGAGTGCAAATCCTTTGTCTAAACGAATTGAAGCATGAAACATGAACAACTTTTCTTGTAAACTCGTTCGTTGTGTTAGCTCAGCTGTAGATGTAGATGTATAGAAAAGTGTGAAGGTTATCGGTAAACAAAGTTACACGAATTGTCCATTACTCAGGTTAATCAGAGGGAGAGTGAGTATGGAGGGGGGCGGGGGTGAGGGATGAAACCTTGAATCGAAGGCATAGTTTGCGTCAGCCCCCCCTCCCCCCCCCCCCCCATTCTTTTGGTCCACCTCGTTTTATGAATGTTAGTTAGTTAGTTAGCTGTTGCTTTTCGGGTCCAGCGGAGTTTTATGAATGTGATATGATGTCAATGACGGTCCAGTAGTTATCGATGTTTCTTCAGGGCGATGCAATGTACCGCTCTAACTTTACGTCTTCCGATATGCATCGCTTTGGCACAACCCTGTACCTGAGTTTCACTGGTATAACTGGCACATGTGGTACTTCTCCTGACTGAATGAAGAGCTCTAAATTTCTTCTCCTAGTCCTGTCTTGTTTGTTTGGCGGCTGTGTACATGCACGTGTACGCATGTTGACAAACTGGGATTTCCCATTTTTTGGTTTAAAGGAAGCTATTTTTATCCACAGTTAGCCTTTATCTCCATGTCGAGTCAGTGTATTGTTTGGCCCCTCAGTCTATCTCCGTTTGTGTGGCGACCATTCCCTCTTTTAAAAGACAGTTTTAATTCCGACGTCAGCACTGATTGTGTTGCGATGTCAGCACTGATTGTGTTGCGATGTCAGCACTGATTGTGTTGCGATGTCAGCACTGATTGTGTTGCGATGTCAGCACTGATTGTGTTGCGATGTCAGCACTGATTGTGTTGCGATGTCAGAAACATCTGTTTGTTTCCTCACCTGAGTAATGTCAATGTTCGTCACGTGCGTATAGGAGACTACTGATTTTACGAATTACGATTATCACCTGAATGACACCCCCCGGGGCCTCACCCCCACCCTCATCTTTTCAGGAAGGAAACAGGTACTGAGGTCACCTACCTGTCTGTGGGTGCGTACCTCATCAGCTGAATATACACCCCACCCTCGTCTTTTCAGGAAGGAAACAGGTGCTGAGGTCACCTACCTGTCTGTGGGTGCGTACCTCATCAGCTGAATATACACCCCACCCCTCACCCCACCCTCATCTTTTCAGGAAGGAAACAGGTACTGAGGTCACCTACCTGTCTGTGGGTGCGTACCTCATCAGCTGAATATACACCCCACCCCTCACCCCCACCCCCTCCTTTCTAAAAACTAAAATGTGGTGGATTAACTTCTTACCTATCAAAAAGTGTGTATCTCAGACTAATCACATGAAAAAGGAAGAAAAATCCGCACGACACCTCGTCACTCAGTCAACAAAACGTTTGGGAAGTCACTTCGTACCTGTCCATTGGTGCGTAACTCATGATTATCACCTGAATAGAGCCCCATCCCCACCCCGCTCCAACAGTCCCGTTCAGTAAACAAAAGTGTGGGTGGGTGGATGGGGGGGGGGGGGTTGTCAGTAAGAGTCAAAAAGGTGGGTGTCAGTAAGAGTTCCGGTAGCTGTGACGCAGTGTATCGTGGCAGGAGTAGGGAGAATCGTGCCCCCCTCCCCCACGAATTGACACAAACACTGACACACGCGCACATATGTCGTAAAATTTCAATTCAAGGCACACACACTCCTTCCTGTCTTGTCAGTGTTGGCTTTCGAGGAACTCCTTATTATGTATTTCGTGATCTGCATTTTGATACAGTTGATACTGACGGGATGTGCTGTCATTTATATTCTGAATACTGTGCTGATCGGAAATTCGGTTAGAGTTTCAATACCTTTGGAAGTAATATTTCCTTTTGTATTTTGTTGTTGTCGGTCTTTTGCGAATTGGAAATTCCTCCGTCAATATTTTCGATGCCTTTGTAATGTTGAAAATCCCAGCTTGTTTTGGTTTCAAGGTGTTTTGGATACCTTTGTGAAGTGGAAATCTAACCGCATTTTCTGTGCGTCTGTGAATTTCATTGGAGAACATTTTGACGTATAAAAGACTTGGTTGCCTTGAAGACGATCAGTCTGCTGAGATTATCTTCCTGCACCTTGAGAGTGAAGTGTTCATCAGTTGTTAATTATGGCAGAGGTAAGTGATGAAACTTTTTCCCTGGGACGCCTTTGTTTGGCTGCATTTTTTTAATCAGCGATTTAAAAAGCGAGTGCATAACAGGACCGTGAGCAGTAGAGTAGGGAACAATTTACGATGAAATATATATTACACACGAAACCTCTTGCTTGGTCATAGCCTGCCCCCACCTCCTTCCAAGAACACACGGCACATTTCTCCTGAATCGAGTAAAACGTAACTTTTATTGCAATAGGAAAGGAAGGGAAGACCACACACACAAAGAAACAGGGACGAAGAAATATCTCTGAATTTAGCAGTAACAATAAACATTTAATTTCAATATCTCTGTAAAATTGTATTTCCATTTTCTCTCAATATGTAATCTTCCTCAACACAACGCAGAATATATATTATACAGGCATGAGACCAAGGGTAGGGCGGATGGTGGCGAGAGAGGTGAAGGGACGGGGAATGTTTACAGTGCCGTGTGCCGGTGTAACACGAGAAAATTACTCCCACGAGATTTTTACTCCGGAGTAAACATTTCGTACAAAAAAGTTACTCCCTTTACGAAAAAAGCACTCCCCCATTGCACGAGAAAATTACTCCCCAAGACAGGTGAGTTCCGAGTAAACATTTCGTACACAAATGTTACTCCCCTGACGAATAAATTAATAACGAATAAATTACTTCACCCCAACACGAGCAATTAACTTCCCATGCCAGGTGTACGAAATTGTTACTCCCTTGTCCCCTGTTAGTCTTGGTGGTGGAACGGGTGGAAGGAGGGTAGCGCGACATTCGTGTGGGCGAGATCACTTATTGGCATTATCCCTTCGCCCGCATCCCATTTTTGCGTACGAGATTTTTACTGGAAGTAAACTGAAAATGGGGAGTAAAATTTTCGTGGAGGGAGTAATTTTTTCGTGCCTTGGGGAGTTCTTTTCTCGTACGAAAAGTGTACTCGGAGTAAGAATTTCGTACGAAATATTTACTCCGGAGTAAATTTTTCGTGGAGTAAAAATTTCGTGTTACACCGGGCTGTGCCCGCCAGTGTTGAGCTCAGGCACCGTCGCGGCAGACGCGCCTTAGTTCTATGCATGAAAATGCAGCGCGCTATTCTAGCCATCTGGCCAACTGGCGTCCTCATCTCTGAGGCAGACTGATACCAAGAGGTGGGCGGGGACGTAGCTCAGTTGGTAGCGCGCTGGCTTTGTAGCCAGTTGGTCGCTATCAGCGTGGGTTCGATCCCCACGTTCGGCGAGAGATTTATTTCTCGGAGTCAACTTTGTGCAGACTCTCTTCGGTGTCCGAACACCCCCGTGTGCACACATGCGCACGAAAAAGATCCCACGTTCACTGCGAAAGTCTCAGGGCTTGGAAAACACAAAGACACGCATGCATCATCTCTCGTCTCTGATTATCATGATCGTATTTCGATACTTTGACGAGACAAACCCAATGCTGGTGTGTCGAAGAAGACAGCCACAGCGGGCTTGTTCGAATCAAAGTATCACACCATATCTTCAGCGTATTACCAATACCTGTCCCAATATAGACCAGTTGGTCTAAGAGGACGTTAAACCCTAATAGTCAGTCAGTCAGACCAAGAGGTGTAAGTTACACCCGTCTTCAGGCTCAGGCATTTTCAAACGCTCGACTCAAGACTATATATAACAAATGATGCCTCCTCTTTATGCGACTGTCGGCACGCGTTGTCAGCAACATTCCAGGGAGAGTGTTTCACCCACCAATCTGCCATTGTCTCCACATTCCTTTCTCCCTTATCTTTACCTGCACAGACAGGTAGACAGCTGTCTGCACCTAGCTGATAACTGTAACGATAGGTAGAGATGCTGCCACCGCCTGTTTCCTCATTCGCAGGTATAGAAAGACAGGTAAAGTTCTTCAACTTTTCGACTTGTGTGCATTGCTGTGGAAAACAGCGCGCTATCGGTGTCGATGCTTCTGCCCGTCATGTCGGAGTAGAGAAACTTTTCCCTGCTCCAGTTGCAAAATCAAAATTTGTCCTATTTAGTAACAAGAAGAAAATATGTTGAAGGGTAAAAAAAAAAAAGTTTAGGGGTTTGTAACCAGGAACTTTTTTTATTTTTTGCTTAAAACATAGGGTTCGGTAACAAGGAACTATTTTTTGGTTTGTGTTGCCGCTTAATGCATAGAGGAGAGGAGGATGAAGGAAATTGTTATCTCCCTTCTCTGATAGTTTGTGTTGTGATCGGTGGCTGTGTGTAGACACTGGAACTATGGATGTAATGTAATTGGGATGTAAAAGGGGTTATTGGACTTCTGGGGGTATCAACACCACACACACACACACACCCCTCCTCTCCCTCCTCACGCTTTTGTATGAATCGATACTTTATTCCCGGTCATACTCACTCGCGTACATACGCACGCACACACACACACACACACACACACACACACACACACACACACACACACACACACACACACACACACACACACACACACACACAGATAGTGTAATAACTGTAATCAGACATCACCAGTCAACAATCATTATGATGATTCATGAAGTACACATTTCATCACCCCACTGCTGGTGCAGACACATGGCTTCTTCATCATCACTCTCTTCCTTCCTTCCTTCCGCAGTTGGATCTGTCTGTACATCGAATGAAAGAGAGAAACCCAAACATCGTTTATAATGTTGAATCATAGTTTAAATTGTCCGTCACTGTGATGTGTAGTAGGCCTATTTTGTGTTATGTTGAAAAGCCGACACTACCCGACAATTATTGTCCTTATATTCTTTGTAAAGACTTTAAGTATTTCGAGTGTCGAGTATTGTCAACATGACCTCTTTCAACGGCTCAAACAAGCCTGGAGTGTGTGCTGTTATGGCTTGGTTATTTTCGGCTACTTTGGAGGCGGGGTTACATGAGGTCATGCAGTGTTTTATTCAGACACTGGCTTCATTCACGTAGGATTTTCGCCATTTTAGTGTCATCATTATTATTACTATTTTCTGTCGTTTTTGTGACCTATCGACATCATTTATTGCTAGACTAAGCGTTTTGTGTCTCTTGTTTTCTCTTACTCCTTTCTCATTTTGTGTCGTTTCTGGTGTCTATTCTGTGGGACGGGATGATGTTTGGATAAAATAGTTCTAAAGCAGGAATATAGAGAAAAAGAAATCACGGAAAACACTGCCTTTAGCAGCCGTCCCAGACCGTGTTATTTACGACGTCTGAAGTGTGTGAGAGCAAGCAAAATGATGACAAATGGCATCGCTTTCGTTGCGGCCAATAACCGTGCAATCAACGCTGATCATAGAGTTTTGCCAGCGAAGTCACAGGTCACGATGGCTGTATTAGAGCAGAGTCAATATTCCTTTTTGGCCACGGGGCCAATTCGGCACCAATTTCTGGCAGTTAGAGATAGACGGGATGCACTATCCCACGTCGGCTTCCCTCACCCCACTGAAACACTGTCGCATTTACCCAATTCTGGAACTCACAGAAAAAACCGCCTGTATGCACTCTCAGCCTCCCCCCCTCCCCCCAATTCTGGTAGTTAAAGAAACAGCAAATGCATTATAACAACCCCCACCTCGTCCCCCTCCCCTCAGTTCCAGCTGCTTGAGAGACACGGAATGTATTATTACCCCCCCCCTCCTCCACTGACACATCCACCCCTACTGCCAAACCCAGACTCTCTACTTCCACCCTCAATCCCCACCCCTTTACACCCCCCCCCCCCCCTTCTGTACACACTCGCTCAAAAACATGAAAAATATAATCTGTATTATATAAAGCCCACTGTCCGTCTGTCACACTTTTGATCGCTTTTAGCTTCGGCGTTTGTCGACGATTTGCCTGAAATTTGGCCAACTAAATGAAAACTGTGGGGAAAATTTCTTGTGATTCATAATTCTTTCCTTCTTTTCTTTCTTTATTTGGTGTTTAACGTCGTTTTCAACCGTTCAAGGTTATATTGCGACGGGGAAAGGGGGGAGATGGGATAGAGCCACTTGTCAATTGTTTCTTGTTCCTTGTGATTCATAAAGACACTAACATTTTGTCACGAGTAGACAATAAAAACAGTCTTTGTATGCAAACAATAGTGATCATATGGCTCAGCACACACCCCCCCCCCCCCCCACTCACAGAGTCGCCCTTCCTTGAATTTCATCGTCACTTGCGAACCGATGCTGTAGACGAGGCATCCCCGATGGCTCATGGTGTGAGGAAGGAAATCAATAATGGTTTACTGTTGTCCTAGTCCCGAGAGCACTGTTGCAAGTTTGTGATTCCAGCCTGTCCGACCGCCGGTGCCTTTCTGTGTGTGTGTTTGAATGGGATTTCCCACGTCTGTCTGCTGTTACGTGTGTTGCTTCCTACCTTGATTGAGGGGCATGTGGTGTGGACTATTGCAATTTCCACTCCAGTTCTCCCTGTCACCAGTTTGGTGGTAGTCTCGCATGTAAGTCAGCTTTTTCATAACTCGCTCAATCATCTGTGGGGATTTTCTCTCGACGTGTCTGAGTAAGTTTGATTTCTCACGCCAGTCTGGTCATTGGTGTAGCAGTACGTCGTGTGGAGTATTGGACGGTCTGCTTCGGTTCTTCCTGTCATCAGTTTGCTGGTGGTCTCGTGTGTAAGTGAACTTATCCATATATATCGTTCAATCATATGTGGGGGGTTTCTCGCAGTGTGTCTGAGTTTGTTTGATTTCTCACACCAATCTGGTCTTTGATGAAGCGATAATGTCTTGTGGATTATAGGACGGTCCGCTTCAGGAGTAATGTAGTATGTAGGTGTCAGTTATCACCGTCTATCTGCTGTATATCCGTGGGATTTTCGGCGTGTTTGTGGATTATTGAAAATGCCGCTTAAGTCATTCCTGTCACCCGTTAGGTGGAAGTCCAGTATGTAAGTGTCATCTTCCATGCCTGATCATGCTGAGGTTTTACGAGTAGAGTCCTTAGCTGGTATAACTTGGCAGAGCTGAAAGTTGTCGCGGGTTATGTTGTATGACAGTCAAGTTTGAATGTATATGGGATATTTTTGAATGTGTATTGGATAATTATCGGATCACCATTTTTGCTCGGCAATGTAACCTCAAGATCAGTATCAACCTGCCAAGTGATGCAAGATGCTTGATCCGAAGCAATTAACATGAAGCATGTTTTTGTTGTGTCTGTTGTAATCTTGGAAACAAGAGTGATAATTCGTGACACGTCCGTCTGGCCCTACGTGGGAGTGGACACGTTTGAGTAAATTTTACGTTTAAGACATGAAAGCTTGAATGTCTTGAGTGTAAATTGTAGGCAATGCTGGCAGTAATGCAGTGTGAGCCGGTGTGTGAATAGTAGGCAATGCTGGCAGTAATGCAGTGTGAGCCGGTGTGTGAATAGTAGGCAATGCTGGCAGTAATGCAGTGTGAGCCGGTGTGTGAATAAGTTGTAAGGGTCGGCTGCACCGATAACTCTGCGGTTGCCTCTGTTTATTGGGACACAGATTCAAAGCACGTCATGCATAACAATTAGGTCTACTAATATCGACAACCGGTCAGACAGGTGTTGTGACACTATTAATAAACCGTCAGTTAACCCAACGTTTGCGGGGTCGGATTGGTTGAAATTGAGGTTTATTTGTGAATTCAACCAGTCCGACCTCGCCGCTGGCTCCCACCCCGTTGGTAACCTCATGCACATCAGTCCAGAACTCGATATGGAACATTTCGGTGAAAGATGGCAGGTTTGTCAATATGAAATCAAAACACAGAGAACATTAAAGAGATGTGTTTATGGCTATGATTTTCATTACAGCTTCAACAGGCAAATTGCAAGCCCTGAATTTGAGGTCAACGTGTGTGAGAGAGATAAAGGCGGGTATTGATTGGAAGTTGAGTAAACATGGTAAAACATCCAGCAAAACCCTCCTCCGATGACTCACTGCCAAGGAGATTTTTACACCCCCAGTATAGGGGTGTGTATAGGATTCGGTCGATGTGTTTGTTTGTTTGTGTGTTTGTGTTCGCATATAGATCTCAAGAATGAACGGACCGATCGTCACCAAACTTGGTGAACAGGTTCTATACATTCCTGAGACGGTCCTTACAAAAATTGGGACCAGTCAAACACACGGTTAGGGAGTTATTGGTGGATTAAGATTCTACAAGGACGTATAGAGGGACATATTAATGGTCAAAGGGAAATAACCTTCTCAGTTGGTGGCAGTGAGAATGGTAAGGACGGGGGTGTTTTTCCTACCTCGGAGGAATTTCTTGTTTGTTTGCTATTGATGATGCACATGTAACTTTGTTAATGTTTCATTTGCGGTTATCATGGGTAAAAAGTCTTGTTATAACAACGCTATTGTAACGACCGAAGCTTTACGCTGAAAAAATACCACCTTT
This sequence comes from Littorina saxatilis, assembly GCF_037325665.1. NCBI lineage: Eukaryota > Metazoa > Mollusca > Gastropoda > Littorinimorpha > Littorinidae > Littorina > Littorina saxatilis. The sequence continues at coordinate 9,673,292 of NC_090247.1, read as the reverse complement.
CTGACAATGAGGTTCCATGTTTTGCAAACAGTTTCCCGTAAGGAAAATAAACGCAGACAACTTCAAATATTTCCGCTAGAAAGGGCTCATAGATTTCCTTTCCCTAGCGAATGGAATGCCAGAGAAGACTTCTACTGACAAATATGTCCCCCTTCACACGAAATAAGATATCTTCGAGCTAAGACACATTGTCATTGTCTTCTACTTGTTCATCGTCTTCTTTCTTGTGTTCCGCCTGGCCTTTGTTTAGACCTCTTTGTTTCATTTTGTTTGCCTTTCTCTTTGTTTTTATTGTCCTGCATTGGCAGCTTACAAACATTGTACTTGAGCACCTTCAGATCAGCTGTATCAACCAGCAGTCAAACAACAACCACATTTCGCTAGAAGGGCATTTGTTAAGTCATAGTTTATTTTTAATAGAGAAATAATAAATCTCCTTGATGATTATAAGCATTGTTTATGGACGTCACAACAAAAACACCCTCACGAAACATGACGTAGACTAATCTGACTCTGTGAGCGAATTAGCGATCGGCACTAATCTCTGCAGGCTAATTCCAGCTGTATTAGAATGCTTGGGAATAGTGCCGCGACTATTTCGGTTGACTTTTATATAAGTGAATGGCCGAAGAAAGTTGTCAACAAACAACGCCCTTGATAGTCAGGAAGTACTCGCTTTAACCGAAAAGAACTGCCAGCAGGTACGTCACGTGGGCAGGTGGGGTCAATCAGGCAGCTGGGATAAATACAGGCTTGACCGGCCTTTTGTCTCATTAGCAGTTGGACTCTTCAACAAACAGTTCTGTATTGTGTGTGCCTGTGTTCAGCGTGAACTAAAGTGTGGTGCTACTGAAACACTGACGCTTGGACAGTGGTTTTAGACAGTCTTCTGACCACGGTCATCGTCTTTGGCCACCTGCTCGGAATTGTGTCTTGTGAAACACAACTCAGCTCCAGTCGTCATAAGACAATCTTTGCCAGCACTGCCATCGTGTCAGCCTACTACTCTGGCTACAAAACCCAGTCCCTAAATCTGAACCGCACTCCAGTCGTCATAAGACAATCTTTGCCAGCACTGCCATCGTGTCAGCCTACTACTCTGGCTACAAAACCCAGTCCCTAAATCTGAACCGCACTCCAGTCGTTATAAGACAATCTTTGCCAGCACTGCCATCGTGTCAGCCTACTACTCTGGCTACAAAACACAGTCCCTAAATCTGAACCGCACTCCAATCGTCATAACACAATCTTTGCCAGCACTGCCATCGTGTCAGCCTACTACTCTGGCTACAAAACCCATTCCCTAAATCTGAACCGCACTCCAGTCGTCATAAGACAATCTTTGCCAGCACTGCCATCGTGTCAGCCTACTACTCTGGCTACACAACCCAGTCCCTAAATCTGAACCACACTCCAGTCGTTATAAGACAATCTTTGCCAGCACTGCCATCGTGTCAGCCTACTACTCTGGCTACACAACCCAGTCCCTAAATCTGAACCGCACTCCAGTCGTCATAAGACAATCTTTGCCAGCACTGCCATCGTGTCAGCCTACTACTCTGGCTACAAAACCCAGTCCCTAAATCTGAACCACATTCCAGTCGTCATAAGACAATCCTTGCCAGCACTGCCATCGTGTCAGCCTACTACTCTGGCTACACAACCCAGTCCCTCAACCTGAACCGCCCTCCAGTCGTCATAAGACATTTGTTTGCAACCGCTGTCATCGCTTCGGTCAACTTACTGAAGTCACCAAACGCATGCTGACACAAGTCCTAAAACATTGTGTCGGAAATGACAGAGCACGCTTCCCTCTCTCCTGACGACGTGGAGAGACGGTTCCGAAGGGGAAGCGCAACGTTCTCCCACCAGTTTCTCCAAGTGGCGGAGGGTTCTTTCTCGTATCTCTAGACTACATTGAAGTTCTGACTGTTCAGCCATCGGAACGTTCTCCTGTCGTCTCTGGCTGTATTCCTTGGCATTTCACATTCAAAAACTTTTGAACAAAAGTGGCCTGCAGGGAACTAGGCAGTTTGCATGATTATTGGCCATTTCCAGTTAATGCATTCGTAGCGCTATCGCGAGCGCTTACGAATGTTCTTCATCAGAACACGACAGACAATGAACGTATGAGAAGCTTCTTTACGCTGTGGTGTCTGGAGACTGCAACTGTCAAATGTCAGATTATGCAATTTTCGTTCTTTCTTTCTTTTCTCTATTCCATTAATTCTGTCTTTCTTTCTGTCTGTCTGTCTTTTCTCTGTTCCATTAATTCAGTCTTTCTTTCTGTCTGTCTTTTTAATTTTCTATTGCATTAGTTTAGGGTGGTCAATATTCACTAACTGTGTTTTATGGCTCTGACGTCACGTGAGAACTCCCAGAGAGGCCTGTCGGGCAGATACGTTGATGATCATGAACATTGCAGGTTGGGATTTTTGACAAAGGTTTGATACGCGGACACTGCCTGACACTCACAGCGCAGAATCAATATTGTCTTTATATATCGTGCTGCTCGGATGACCGGGACTCTGCATTCAGTATTGTCTTTGTGTCTCATAACGTTCCCATTTGGACTCCTATATTTAATCTCCTCAATTTGTTTCTCTGTATGTGTGTCTGTCTGTCTCCTCCCCACCCACCCCTCTCTCTCTCTCTCTCTCTCTCTCTCTCTCGCTCGTTTTCCGCACTTGTCAACGCTCTGGTTGATTCTTCAGACAAGATAACTGGTCCAGTGAGGTCATACAATCAATAAAATGCTGGTTCAATTATTTGTATTTATCATTTGCCGAGACATGTTATAAACAGCCTGTGTGGACATCGCGAGGAATAAATGATTTTTGCTATTGGGCTTACAGTTGTCGAGCATCAGGTAGGCATTCCAGGAACGTTGCAAACCCACCCGTATTGTCATTCACAGGAACGTTGCAAACCCACCCGTATTGTCATTCACAGGAATGTTGCAAACCCCCCCGTATTGTCATTCACAGGAACGTTGCAAACCCACCCGTATTGTCATTCACAGGAACGTTGCAAACCCACCCGTATTGTCATTCACAGGAACGTTGCAAGCCCACCCGTATTGTCATTCACAGGAACGTTGCAAGCCCACCCGTATTGTCATTCACAGGAACGTTGCAAATCCACCCGTATTGTCATTCACAAATATGTCAACTCTCTCAGGTTGGTGAGGTGTTCATACGACAATGTTTACGACATATCGCAACATGGGTAAAATGCACGTGAGACTTCAGTGGGGATGTGACATATGGGTACGTACTGTAACTGTAATTCTTCCATGGGTGAGCTCCAAGAGTCCTGCAAAGTTACTGCACGAGTCATTTTCTGTCTTCTTCTTCTTCTTCTTCTTCTTCTTCTTCTTCTTCTTCTTCTTCTTCTTCTTCTTCTTCTTCTTCTCAAATTCTTCTCAAATTCTTCTTCTTCTCAAATTCTTCTTCTTCTTCTTCTCAAATTCTTCTTCTTTCCTCAATTTGTTTTACTCTTACTATGATGTTGCGCTATATAAATGCTCATTTATTATTATTATTATTATTACTGTCACCATTTGGTGAGATTTGTTCGTGCCACAACGTTTTTATTACCCTACCACGCCATCTTTGAGGGACAATCTTTTATGTTTGCAAGGCTAATGCTTTTCGCGTTGATGGCATAACAAGCTATCTGACTCCGGTGACGTTGTGATTGAACAAGGCCTGTTGTGTGTGTTGCAGGTCGTGGTATTTCAGTTATTTTTCTTGGAGTACACGTCAGTTCATTAAGGGTCCATGTTCTTGTCGTGTTGCAGTTGATCTTCTCGGGGGAGTACACGAAGGCGATGGAGGAAAGTTACCATAAGGAGCACCTGGCGTGCTGGAACTGCGACAAGAAGCTGATCGCGTGCCGCTACATCATGCGGGAAGAGCACCCCCACTGCGTGCCCTGCTACCAGCAGCTCTTCGCGCACAACTGCGAAGACTGCAGCAAGCCTATTGGACCCGACTACAAGGTGAGAACATCAACAACAACAACAACATGTTTAAGTCCTTTTAAAAGTCTGAGTAACACAGGTCTTAAACAGAAGGGAGTCTTCAAATGTGGGTACATTTACACAGGTTATGAGCAGAAAGTTTGAACAAATGTGACCCTCCACCACAAAATGAGTCGCATGTCACCTCGCGCGGTTCTGCGCTAGGCTTAATATAAGTCCGGGGAGTGTCTGGAATCAGTGTGAGGGTCACCTTAGTCACAGGCTTATAACTCAAACAGTTTTCGCTCTTTTCTAAAACGGTTTTCACCACTGGATAGAGCATAAAAACCTCTTTAGAATAATGTAAAGATATGAAAATCATGCAAAGGTGACATGCGACTCATTCCGTGGTGGAGGGTCACAAATAGGGTCTGAAGAACGGAGGAATCTTAAATTGGGGGGTCTTAAAAGGGGGTTTCCACTGGCCTGAGACACTGACCACATTTACTGGCCTGTCCATGGTGTATTGTCACCACTGTCCTGAGACACTGACCACATTTACTGGCCTGTCCATGGTGTATTGTCACCACTGGCCTGAGACACTGACCACATTTACTGGCCTGTCCATGGTGTATTGTCACCACTGGCCTGAGACACTGACCAAATTTACTGGCCTGTCCATGGTGTATTGTCACCACTGGCCTGAGACACTGACCAAATTTACTGGCCTGTCCATGGTGTATTGTCACCACTGGCCTGAGACACTGACCACATTTACTGGCCTGTCCATGGTGTATTGTCACCACTGGCCTGAGACACTGACCAAATTTACTGGCCTGTCCATGGTGTATTGTCACCACTGGCCTGAGACACTGACCACATTTACTGGCCTGTCCATGGTGTATTGTCACCACTGGCCTGAGACACTGACCAAATTTACTGGCCTGTCCATGGTGTATTGTCACCACTGGCCTGAGACACTGACCACATTTACTGGCCTGTCCATGGTGTATTGTCACCACTGGCCTGAGACACTGACCACATTTACTGGCCTGTCCATGGTGTATTGTCACCACTGGCCTGAGACACTGACCAAATTTACTGCCCTGTCCATGGTGTATTGTCACCACTGGCCTGAGACACTGACCAAATTTACTGGCCTGTCCATGGTGTATTGTCACCACTGGCCTGAGACACTGACCACATTTACTGGCCTGTCCATGGTGTATTGTCACCACTGGCCTGAGACACTGACCAAATTTACTGGCCTGTCCATGGTGTATTGTCACCACTGGCCTGAGACACTGACCAAATTTACTGGCCTGTCCATGGTGTATTGTCACCACTGGCCTGAGACACTGACCAAATTTACTGGCCTGTCCATGGTGTATTGTCACCACTGGCCTGAGACACTGACCACATTTACTGGCCTGTCCATGGTGTATTGTCACCGCTGTCCTGAGACACTGACCACATTTACTGGCCTGTCCATGGTGTATTGTCACCACTGGCCTGAGACACTGACCAAATTTACTGGCCTGTCCATGGTGTATTGTCACCACTGGCCTGAGACACTGACCAAATTTACTGGCCTGTCCATGGTGTATTGTCACCACTGTCCTGAGACACTGACCACATTTACTGGCCTGTCCATGGTGTATTGTCACCACTGGCCTGAGACACTGACCAAATTTACTGGCCTGTCCATGGTGTATTGTCACCACTGTCCTGAGACACTGACCAAATTTACTGGCCTGTCCATGGTGTATTGTCACCACTGGCCTGAGACACTGACCAAATTTACTGGCCTGTCCATGGTGTATTGTCACCACTGGCCTGAGACACTGACCAAATTTACTGGCCCGTGTATTGTCACCACTGGCCTTGCGTTACCGAGAGCAAGGCAGCAGAATTAACCTCTACCTGGCCTTAAAAATTGTCTTTAAGATTTCGTAAAGAAAAAAAGACCGGATACATTGTGATGTTCTTCTCCATTTCCACTTTTCGTCCAGTATCGCGAGTATCTACTGCTCTGATTCCTTTGAACGCCCAGCTATCAGGACAGGCACGAAACATCCAGCCCTTCAGTGGCTGTAATGATAGAAAGCAATCTGTACCATATCAAGCGCAAAAAGCTAAAGCCCTGAAACCTGGACCATGGAAGCTTTCCCCAAACCTCGCCTCATCCCCACCCTGTCATGTTCATTCACGCAACAAGATTGCAGAAGCCGCAAAGAATGTTAGCATGTATCGGAACGATGATAGACAGTTGAACCTCCGTTTTAAGTGCCCCTCACCCCCAGTCCCCCACCCCCCGATTTATGCACACACCCCCTCCATTTTCAGACTGTGCTTCCACAGATTTTCTGTTGACAACTACTGTAAGTTTAGCTCGGTTTACCGACTCCCTGTTTTAAGTTTTAAGACTTTTTTTTTTACTTTTTTTTTTACACGTGTTCAAGTTTGGAAGCCGTAGACTGAATGTTTTTTGGCTGTGTGGAGGGATTCGAGGTTTGACGGCGCTGAGTCATGACCCTACTGGTAGCTAGCATACCAGACGTAAGCAGACATGTTTGTATCCCCCCACAAAGTGAGTTTTTGATGCCAGACTCCCCCGTAACTATCTGCACGTGAAATACGACAAGTGAAGTAATTTGGTACAACAGCTGTTACTTTACTCTTGTGCAATGAAGGCACATCAGTGGAGAGAGTTGCGCTTACGTGTGTACGTGTGCTGGGGGGTGAGGGGGGGGGGGTTCTAGGGAAGTAGAAAGGAGCTTTGGGTGACTGTTAAAAAGGAAACCCCGAGAGAGAAAAACCCCAGTGATATTAGTTACTTTATGAGTGGAACTGGGGGTAGGGGTATAGAGGAAGTGTGTGTGTGTGGGGGGGGGGGGGGTTGGGAACGTTGAAAGAAAACAACAGTAGCGTATGAAAAAAACTCTTGGAGGGGGGAGGGGAGGGAGTAGAGGAGAGGGGGAAGGGGGCTTTTGGGAGACCGGCGAAAGAAAACGAGGAGAAGACGGCAGTGACAGACTTTTTGTTTTGTTTTATGCGTGGAGCGGAGGTTTACATATGGAACTCATCTCGAGAATGATGGTGGGGGGTGGGGAGCGGGTGGTGAAGACAGAGGGGTGTTGGGTTGGGCCGGTTACCGGTTACCTGTATAATTCCCATTTAAAGTTTTGCAACGAGCCGCCATTGCTGGATTCCCCCAAGATTTTTCGTTTCTTTTTTTGCTGCCAACTTCCTGCATTCCTTGCTTTTGTCGATGTATAACTGTCCAGCTGCAAATTGAAAGTGATAAACGAAAGGAGGCCTGACTGGCTGAGTGCTCTGGTAACCATTTGGAAGTTTAGCATTTACAGCCAGAAAGGCTTGCCGACTGACAACACCCCTTTTGCAACACGCCGCAGGGATGTTCCTGACTTCTCCCTCCTTCTGGATCTCTCTCATCAACTCAGTGTTTCTCTCTCTTTCTCTCTCAGTCTCTCTCTTTTAAACACACACACACACACACACACACACACACACACACACACACACACACGACATAATCCATCAAAACACCGAACATTGGAGGTTTACTTTCATTAATAAAAAAAATAGAGGATGTAAACGTGACCTAGTTTATACAGACCAGGTTTTAAATCGGTTTGTGCTTAGGTTTCAAAAGTTGCCATTCCCCATTGGAAAACGAAGCTTCAGACTGAGATTTTGATGACCAGAAAAAAACCCACAAAGGTTGTCAATGGACAGATAAAAGCAGTCTAGCTATGCTGTATGTGGGGAACATATTGGGTGAATGTGGGCAGCATTTCTCCACTCCATTCGTGGTTAGCCCAGATGCTACCCATATGGGACCCGGCCAGATCGGCTAAAATAACATGGGGCTGATATGGGGCTGACATGCAGCAGGTGTAGTAGGTCATTAAAGGGATTAAAAGTGTCAATATTTGTGTGTTGCTGTGATTGCAGGACCTGTCGTACAAGGACCGCCACTGGCACGAGCACTGCTTCAAGTGTTCGCAGTGCGAGAAGACTCTCGTTGACCAGCCCTTTGCGCCTAAGAACGAGAAGATCTTCTGCTCCGAGTGCTTTGACAACAACTTTGCCGCCCGCTGTGACGGCTGTCAAAATCCTTTTAAAGGAGGTGAGTGTTTGGACCTAATCTTTATTTTTGTTCAATCTGAGAGGTGTTTCATGTACAATGGGTGATTAGTCTAGTCAATCACTCTGTGGTGGATTCAATTGAGTTTTGAATAGAAGTTGTTGCTCACCATTCCCTGATCGTCAATAATCTGTCACAGGTGTTAAAATACATGTGTTTAATCACATCCCCAATATGCCATATCCATGCACGTTTTTGAGTCACTTGAGAAAAAGTGACTCTATGTAATCGGTCAGTGTTAGTCTGTCCGGCCGGCCGTCCGTAGACACCACCTTAACGTTGGACTTTTCTCGGAAACTATCAAAGCGATCGGGCTCATATTTTGTTTAGTCGTGACCTCCAATGACCTCTACACTTTAACGATGGTTTCGTTGACCTTTGACCTTTTCAAGGTCACAGGTCAGCGTCAAAGGAAAAATTAGACATTTTATATCTTTGACAGGAAACTATCAAAGCGATCGGGCTCATATTTTGTTTAGTCGTGACCTCCAATGACCTCTACACTTTAACGATGGTTTCGTTGACCTTTGACCTTTTTCAAGGTCACAGGTCAGCGTCAAAGGAAAAATTAGACATTTTATATCTTTGACAAAGTTCATCGGATGTGATTGAAACTTTGTAGGATTATTCTTTACATCAAAGTATTTACATCTGTAGCCTTTTACGAACGTTATCAGAAAAACAAGGGAGATAACTAGCCTTTTCTGTTCGGCAACACACAACTTAACGTTGGGCTTTTCTCGGAAACTATAAAAGTGACCGGGCTCAAATTTTATGTGAACGTGACTCATTGTGTTGTGAATAGCAATTTCTTCCTGTCCATCTGATGCCTCATATAATATTCAGAACTGCGAAAGTGACTCGATCGAGCGTTTGCTCTTCTTGTTAGGAATATTCTACAGTTTGCAACATTCATGGATCATCATTGGAGAAGAGACGTTTAATCAATCAATCAATCAATGAGGCTTATATCGCGCATATTCCGTGGGTACAGTTCTAGGCGCTCTGCAGTGATGCCGTGTGAGATGAAATTTTATACGGCCAGTAATTGCAGCCATTTCGGCGCATATTTACCTTTCACGGCCTATTATTCCAAGTCACACGGGTATAGGTAGACAATTATTAACTGTGCCTAAGCAATTTTTGCCAGGAAAGACCCTTTTGTCAATCGTGGGATCTTTAACGTGCACACCCAATGTAGTGTACACGGGGGGGGGGGGGGGGGGGGTTCGGACACCGAAGAGAGTCTGCACACAAATTTGACTCAGAAATAAATTTCCGCCGAACCTGGGATCGAACTCACGCTGACAGCGGCCAACTGAATACAAATCCAGCGCGCTACCAACTGAGCTATATCCCCGCCCCAATGGGCCTGCTCATAGTTTGCAGCCACAGACCCAGTGTGTTCTGTCTCTCCTATATTCATGTATGTTGTTGAACAAATTACGTGATTGGAATTGTTTTGCTGGAAGGTTGCCAAGTATTGTTACTGACATGATTCTTGTCTCTCTCTATGCAGGCATGAAGAAGTTTGAGTACAAGGGCAAGCAGTGGCATGACGAGTGCTTCATCTGTGCCGAGTGCAACCAGCCAATCGGCAACAAGAGCTTCATCCCACGTGACGACCGCGTCATCTGCGTCCCATGTTACGAGAGCAACTACGCTCAGAAATGTGTCAAATGCTCTGGAGTGAGTAGTTCTTCTGATTTATGTCTTCTCGCTAAACCCCCACCCCCCCCCCCCCCACACACACACACACACCATTTCAATCACCACCACACATCCAAACATGATAACTGGAGTCAGTGTTGACTGATTTCAAAGACGATCTTAACAACTTCTCAAGCACATGCCGTTATGCTTTGGAGCTTTGCCGGCTCGTCTTTTTCGTCAAATAACTAGGATGCACCAATATGTGGAGTTTGTTCTAAGCTTGAAACAAACACAATTAGTTCAGATTTCACAGATTATTGATTGCTGTTTGCTGTGCGATTGCTGTTTAGTATTTTAATCGGGGCTTGTGAAGTCAAGGTTACAAAAAGTCAGTACATTGTGAGGGGAAGGGAGGGGGCTGGGTGAGTGTGATGCACAACTAGCCATGAACCATGGGTCAAGTAAACTAAGCTTTTGCGTCAGTTCGAGCCCTAATTGCTTATTATTAATTGCTTCATGCTATGTATTTTGAATAACATTTTGTTTAAACCCAACTAACGATGAAAGACGGAGAATGGCATGAACATTGATGATGAATGAATCCTACCTTCAGGTGATCAACAAGGGTGGGATCAGCTACAAGAACGCCCCGTGGCACCGCGAGTGCTTCGTGTGCACCAACTGCAACAAGCAGCTGTCCGGGGAGAAGTTCACGTCAAAGGACGAGCAGCCGTACTGCGGCGACTGCTTCGGTGAGCTCTTCGCCAAGCGGTGCTGTCGCTGCACCAAGCCCATCACAGGTATGATCAACTTTTTGTCTCTTCGTCTCATAACCCGTCTTTCTGGTCTCATAAATGTACGTTGTTCCAATTTTGCCCAGCCCATCAATGGTAACAACAACATTCTTGAATTATGGCTCACATTCAGCAATCCAGACCCTTCGATTTCCTGTCACTAATTATGTAGGGATAGTGGTATACCTTCCTTCCCACTTACACCATTGTGTAGATCAGCACAGATCCGCCCAGGATTATGCCAGGAACAATAGACTCCTTCCACTTGGACACATACCAGCCTGGCTGAGATACATGGTTATGTAGTGGCCATATATCCTGCTTGTTACTTCAAATCATAGCTCAGTTCTGGACTATTCCCACTGCCTCTCAGTAAGGCATGACTGACTTTTAACTCTTTACGGAAGGTTATTGTGGCTTGGGTAAAAGTTGATTGCAACGATTTAATCCTACTTCATGTCGCCTGCACATTTAAATCAGACTTGAGCTCAAACTACACCTACAGGTGAACAATTCTCTCATGTTGTGGTGTGGTTTGCAGGTATTGGTGGCACCAAGTTCATCAGTTTCGAGGACCGGCACTGGCACAGCGAGTGTTTCGTCTGTTACAAGTGCGACGCCTCCATGGTGGGACGCGGCTTCCTCATGAATTCAGACGAGATTCTCTGCCCCGAATGTGGACGTAGTTAATTATCTCCCTTCTCTAATTATCTCCCTTCTTGAAAATCTCGTTTTTGTGTTACAACTGAACTCTTTTCTTTTGTCGTCAGTTCGGTTGCATTTTGAATATTGGCATATTATTACCGTAGGATGGTAGTGTTTTTTTCTACATAATGTGTTAAAGAAATAGCTGTAAAGAAAAGCTTGAGAAGTTATGGATGGAAATGTACAGGAATATGTGTAATGGTTGAGGATTGAGACAGGACTGGTTTGCAAAGCGTTTGTTGTCCCCATTCTGGGGTTGTAACTACCATGCCAGCATGAAATACTGGCAAAGTGGTTCAAACTGTCATTTTCACTGGAGGTCCGTTTTATGAAAGATCGTTTTGCCAGTAAAGGAATTTACCTCAGAAAGACCGCTGAGCATTAACGAATCAAAATATTCAGATTTTCCTCCATATCAAAATCCTCAACCAATGGGAGGACGTTAGGTCAAAGCAAGAGGTGACTCCATGAGGGTACACACAGTGTGAATACATCAACATGTATTTGTTTGCATGGATACAAGGGTCAAAGAACAAGGATGGAACAAATAATAATTCAATTTGACAAACCGAAACATTTACTGGAACCTCGATCTCTCGATCTAGGAGGTGGACGAACAAGACCACTGACCTTTCTTGTTTTGTGAATCTTGATTGTGGAATGTTAGTAAGGTATCTGTTTGAGATATCTGCATTGCTTGAAGCCATATCAAGCGTTGATCGGTGTTTACAGTGTAGAGGTTGCTATGATGTAAGTCTATTATTTATGAACTTGTGTTGTGCTTGTATTAGCCTGTTGTGGGGTTATCCTCACAACGGTGTGTGACACTGTAGAATGTTAGCTTGTTTCTGATTGGATTGAATTGGTGTTACGTCATTATAATATTTCTCTGTGACGCCATGTTACTTCTTCGTCACTTTTGATGCACATTTGCATCGGGTAGAAATGATGATTGTATTCGAGGTTTACAGCAGATCTATGTAGATACATTTCCTTTACCCGTTTGAGTTATGAATTTACAACGGTGTATTTCATGTATTTTCAACAATATTAGTTGTTGTTTTTTCTCTCAGAAAACTATATCCTTCTCGTTGAAGGAAAACTGTAATCACAAACTTTGACAGATCATCTATGGAGAGAAGGAACAAAGTCAGTTTCCATGGAAACTACTGTTTCTATTTTTATTCTAGATTTATTTGAACATTACATTCAACTGCTGCTCAGAGAAGTTCTATTCTAAGCGATGCAAGGCAGCAAAGTATATGAACGTGTATCTGTGATACCAACTTCTGCATTCGTCGACTATCAAAAATGCCATGATGGAAGAAATAGGGCCTGTTCTTCTTGTCGGCTGAAATCGGAATATCTGATTTTTGTACACTCAGCACATAGGTGATTCATCTTTACACCAAACTGAGAACATTTGAGAGAAATGGAAATTTAGGCCATTGCAATGCAATCGCTTGGTTCTCTGGTTTAACTAAGCAGACAGAAGAAGGCTGGTTGAATATCAAATCATGAGTACCAAGCTGATTAGGACTGTGTGTTTGTTGTGCACAGCCCGTCTGCCACAGTTTGGAAGCATCGTCTCAAAAGGCTTCAAATAATTTCGAAGGCTGGGTTGAAAATCCAATATTTGAATGCAGCTCGTTACCTTTGTATTGCTTCAAACATTCAACTGAAATGTCTAAGGCATTTACATGTACGACGATTTATGAAGAACATATCGTTTCTTTTTTTCCCTTCTTCTTTGTGTTATATCAGTTGTTAATATAGTAATTGCGACAGTGGTGTAAATATCAGGTAACGTTGCTTTTTCACTATTTATTGTCTCTTTTCTTGAAATAGGCAGAAAACGCAGGAATATTTAAGAGATATATAAGAATATTGTAGTGCATTTTTACACTTGCCATCTTTTATCATGTTTTTGATTAACTTGTAGTTAGTCATTATTTTTAAACTGTCACTCAAAAAATGCAAAGTAGAGAGAGAGTCTCAGTCGTTTTATTCGATGTGTGTAACAATTGTACCTGCTTTCGAGATGTGTGTGTGCATAATGGAAATGTTTTGAGCAATTAATTGCTTTTCGGTGTTTTGTTAGTTCAGTATTTGAGCTAATCAACTGGTGCTTCCTTCCAAAGCCTTTTCCGTTGCTGTCTGTGTGGATCAATCTTTTTCGTTGCTGTCTTTGTATCAATCTTTTCCGTTGCTGTCTTTGTGTCAATCTTTTCCGTTGCTGTCTTTGTGTCAATCTTTTCCCTTGCTGTCTTTGTATCAATCTTTTCCCTTGCTGTCTTTGTATCAATCTTTTCTGTTTCTGTTTTTGTATCAATCTTTTCCGTTTCTGTCTTTGTATCAATCTTGTCCGTTTCTGTCTTTGTATCAATCTTTTCCGTTGCTGTCTTTGTATCAATCTTTTCCGTTTCTGTCTTTGTATCAATCGTTTCCGTTGCTGTCTTTGTTTCAATCTTTTCCGTTGCTGTCTTTGTATCAATCTTTTTCGTTTCTGTCTTTGTGTCAATCTTGTCCGTTGCTGTCTTTGTGTCAATCTTTTCCGTTGCTGTCTTTGTATCAATCTTTTCCCTTGCTGTCTTTGTGTTAATACGTTCGCTCTCTCCGCAATATTTATCTTTGCACTTGTGGAAATCAAATGCTTCCATATACTAAATGTCAATAAAATACAGTTTGATAAATGTAACCGTCAAATGTGTAACAACTTGAATTCAGTTTCTGTACATTTCAAACTGCCACCGCCAAAGGTTAACTGAGTCGTGTTCTGAAGAAAGTCTGCTAGCGTTTTAAGCGAATGCTGTTACTGTGCTTTTTATACTTGTTTTGATTATGCAAAACGTTGTTATGCTGCTGCCTTTGTTGTTGTGTACATACATAATTATTGTCTCACTGAGTGCTAAGAACATGTTGACTTGAGATTTTTAAAGACGTATTTGCAGTTAATATTTTATACGATATTTGCACAAATGTTGTTTCCGCACCCTTTTGGATAGTGTTAATATTACGGAATTTCGACCTTTTTAAAAAATGTTTAACATAGACATTGGAGAGTTATGAACTATTACATTTGCTTATGAAAGGCAGTGGGCCGTACAGTTGATGGATGAACACATCATGTCAAGATGTGTCGGAATAAGCGACGTAAAAGACACCACTTTACATGAGGAGGAGTCAGATTGTATAATGGACTGAGTATGACTCCATCAGTGGAATTAGTGAAAACAAAACACACACGTTTCATTTGAGGAGGTGGAGTCAGATTTCAAAATGGATCCAGTATGACTGTACCTCATTGCAGAAATGTCATATGAAGACTTCATAACATGCAATGTGTCAGCAGAAGGAAAGGTACTGTTTATCAAGTCGAATAGGGTTAAAGGACTGTGTCTTTACCACACAAGAAACGTCACACTTTCCAGCGTGTAAAAGGTTACAGAAGCCTATCATATGGACAGAAGGGCAAGTATTGCATATTTCTATCCAGTCCATATTACTTTGTTGATCTCAATATCCGCACACTGCTGTCATCTTATTGAGTATCTCGTTTTACCAGAAAGCGGTGTTACATCCGGGAGAATGGACTGCAGAGTAAAGTTCAGTGCAGACAGACCAGCTGACATGCTGTGGGGTTCAGCTTCCACTGAGCTCAGGATCCAAAGTTGAAAGCTTACACTTGGCTCGCATGAAACGAATCAGATCTTATTTGTTATGATCAGTGTACGATTTATTTTTAAATCAATTCGTAGGAGTTCCCCTAAAGAAGGTGTGATATTTAGGTGAAAAATACATGAAACGTGTTTGAACAATGCGCAATCGAATGTCGGGGTTCAATTCTGTTGATGTACGAGTCTACACTAAAGCCTTCAATACTTGTGTGCATTGTTTGAAGATCTCGCGAGAAAATCAGATAATGGAGAAGAAGCGTTTCTTGGGGTTTCTCGCCGCGAGGAACGCTAGGATTTGGCGAGAGTAGCATGCCTTGGAGGAGCTCGCTTGGCGAGAAGAAATGGCGGCCACACAGCTGCCAATCCGATTGGCTGTTCGTGGCTGTTTACCGACTACCTTTTCGATATCAAGCAATCGAGTTTAATTCTTGCGTAGCTAGCCATCAGACCGTTTCATATATACTCTCGCTGTCTTACATTTCGAGAGGCTAGCCGCAAGCAATCCTTGCCCGAAAGAAAGGGGCGTTTGTTTTACCATGTCTTCGTCCATGCTAACGTCTTGTTGCACCACCCACCCACCCCCACCCCCTTCCCGCCCAGAAATAAAAATGTCTCTTACCTTTGTAATGCTGATGTAGTTTTGCTACAGTAGCCTGCTATCTGGATATTCTTTAAAGACACTTTCTGACCCGCGTATCCCATCTGGCTAATCATCACAGACTGTTGAGGCGGCTTCAAGGGATAAGACCATCTTTGTGACCCGCGTATCCCATCTGGCTAATCATCACAGACTGTTGAGGCGGCTTCAAGGGATAAGACCATCTTTGTGACCCGCGTATCCCATCTGGCTAATCATCACAGTCTGTTGAGGCGGCTTCAAGGGATAAGACCATCTTTGTGACCCGCGTATCCCATCTGGCTAATCATCACAGACTGTTGAGGCGGCTTCAAGGGATAAGACCATCTTTCCATTTAACCTTCGTGGTTGAAAACGACGTTAAACACCAAATAAAGAAAGAAATCTTTCCATTTGGACACATACCCCAAGTTAACAGCATGGCTGCTGTCCTTACAGAGTGACATGTTTCCTTGCTGCAATTCAGGCCGTAATTGACACCTATATCAATCAGCGAAAGTCATTCAGCATAAAATTTCCAGCTCCGCACAGGGAGAAGCCAGACTGGTGATATTCGGTATGTGTCAAAGTGGAAGGCTTCTCGGATCCCGTGTAAAAGCCTGGACAGATCTGTGATGGTGTGTATGATGGTTGGCGCGGGAAGGACTGTGTCTTTCAGCCATGCAAGCGGAGTGCTGTGTTGTGTATATGCAAACTTGTACTGCGAGAGAGTTGAGCTGCGCTAGAGCCACAGAACTTGTGATATGTAGATACGAGAGCTGGAATAAAAGCACTTGGAAAACCCATCTACCTACCTGTGTGTGTGTGTGTGTGTGTGTGTGTGTGTGTGTGTGTGTATGTGTGCACTTTAATGTGTGTGTGTGTGTGCGTGTGCGGGCACATGCGCGTTTGTGTCTCTGTGCACGTTAGTGTGTGTGTGTATGTGTGTAAAACGCTCATTACAGTAACATTGTCTGCACTGAGATACACCCACTATGCTGTTGCCTGTCAAAACACAACTCGTGCAACACGTGCCTTCTGCTTGAAGGAAGCGTAAAACAACACTGTGGATGCTACACATACATGGCACTGTTCCTTTAGGAAATATCATGTCTGCAATAGGTGGTTGAAATAAGCACAATACACACAGTGCGCTTAGGGGCACCTGTTTTATTTCAGTTTTATGACAGTCGCGTAATGTATCTCATTGCCAAACCCAAAACACACGCACGCACGCATACACACACATGTGCACGCATGCACAAACACACACACACATGTGCACGCATGAACTTACATACACACACACACACACACTGATGATGACAGCCGATCAGGTCTCCATGTATCCCAGTCTCTTTGTCTTGAAGTAAGCGTTGGCCACCTCCATCAGCCAGGCTGCGTCCACCACGCTCACGTCCCTGAAAACGACAACAGTGACATCACCACGCATGATATACCTCAAACCACCACCTTTACCAGATTCACAGCTTTTAAAGCAAAAACAACCATCACATGTTGAGCTTGCCTCATACATCCCCAAGACCTCCACCATCTCACTGTCGTATTACAATCAGTCAAACGAAATGAAAACTCGCCCGATTTCGATTTCACCGTAGCATTATTCATATTCATGCAGCTTGGCAAACACCACAGAGATACGAGGTCTACCAAATGTATGTGGTTTTCTTCCCTGTTTCGTCTGGTTAGTTATGGACACATGTAAACAAGGTGATTAATCTGAAAGGGAGACTGTAGTTCTCAGTAAACTAGGTTTAATAACTAAACGCACGCACGCACGCACGCACGCACGCACACACACACGCACGCACGCACGCACGCACGCACGCACGCACGCACGCACGCACACACACACACACACACACACACACACACACACACACACTACTGACCTCATGTAACACTTGGTTGTCTTGACCAGCTCAGAGTAGACGAGCACAGCGGGTTTACTTCTGGACAGAGCCGAGGACGGGTGGATACATACCCGTTCCCTGCTGGACACCTAAAACAAATCACAAAATAAGAGTCAACTACCCCAGTTCTGACCAAAGCAGATGCCGGATGAATACATACACGTTCACTGATACACACCTGACAACATAGCACACTACAACAGGAAACAGGGATTTGCTATTGGCCAGCGCTCAACAGTTTAGAACTGGATACATTAGAAAATGTTTACCTTTCCCATTTTCAAGTCATGAAACTTCTCATTGGAATCATTTATTCCAACTATCTTAATCAATGCAACCCTGTCTCTACAATCAGAAACAGACAAAGCACATTGCACAAGCAAGAAGTACTCACAGTGAGATATTCTCCCTCTTTCTGCAACTCTGCAGCGTTCATGAAGAAGGCCGCGGCGAGGCACTTCCTGCAAAAATCACGAAGAATATATTAAAGGTGGTCGTCTACATTTTTGCTTTTTTTCAATAATCTTATGGTTAGATTTCGCTAAAAAGTTATGTCAGATGATGAATGAACCATGGGGAAAAAAAGTTACAGAAAAAAATATATATGTAAAAAAATATTTTATTTTTGGGTAGCGTGACTCACGCTTCCAATATTTTGTTTTCTGTTTGCTGAGAACATGTGCTTTGCATAAAAATACTGACCAATCAAATTCATGTCACTATGCTTATAGCCACGCCCAAACAAGTGCAGCAACAGATTGACACTGGAGCGCTGTCCACGCTTTTTTTTAAACGCACGAAATGCACGGGATTTGAGAGGAGTTTTGCGCTTGGCATTTTCCAAATAAGGATATCCTACTATGAGTACTACGCTGGAATACTACAATGAATTTTCAAACGGCTACACTGGCTTCGTCTTTCCTGATCGAAAGGGGGTGTATTGTTGATATTTGTAGATAATAGACTCTGCATTTTAATGGTCAAATGGCGATTTCGGTATAAAAATGTAGACAAGGACCTTTAAAGTGAAAATGTGTATTCAAAAGGGAGAAACGAACAAATCATAACCAAGCAACAAACACATTTCAGATAAGAAATAGGCTTATTCTCCAGACACAGTCTCCTTTCGCAAGGTTTGCATCTAACGTTTAGTTTCAATGCCGCCTAAAAATAGAAGTGTGATATTTGACGGCTTACTAGCGCAAAAACCACATAATTAACCATTTTCACGTGGAAATTGAAAAAGTCTAAATTATCACTGAAAAGTTCTATTTTTCTGCCCCAGTTAATGTTTTATTTTCAGTTTTGGCTCCAGCAATCCGTCAGGAACCGAGCCAGAACTGAGAATTTTTTTGTTTGTTTGTTTGCTTAACGCCCAGCGACCACGAAGGGCCATATCAAGGCGGTGCTGCTTTGACATTTAACGTGCGCCACACACAAGACAGAAGTCGCAGCACAGGCTTCATGTCTCACCCAGTCACATTATTCTGACACCGGACCAACCAGTCCTAGCACTCACCCCATAATGCCAGACGCCAGGCGGAGCAGCCACTAGATTGCCAATTTTAAAGTCTTAGGTATGAACCCACGACCTCCCGATCACGGGGCGGACGCCTTACCACTAGGCCAACCGTGCCGGTAACTGAGAAATGTATATCATGTGATCATATTAAATTGTGTCGTGTGTTCGGATTTGGCGCAACCATGCATCGTGTCAGTCAAGTTTGAATGCGCATATGAATGCACGCTATTGATCACAGGAGCTTGTATCAAATCGCCGGTCGATCATTATTTACAGTCTACTACTACTATATACTGGATTGGATTGGATTGGATTGATACTACTACTAGTATAGTATCAAATCGCCGGTCGATCATTATTTACTATACTACTACTATATAATACTACTATACTTATTTACAGTCTACTACTACTATATACTACTACTATACTAGTAGTAGTATATAGTAGTAGTAGACTGTAAATAATGATCGACCGGCGATTTGATACTATACTAGTAGTAGTATATAGTAGTAGTAGACTGTAAATAATGATCGACCGGCGATTTGATATTATACTAGTAGTAGTATATAGTAGTAGTAGACTGTAAATAATGATCGACCGGCGATTTGATACAAGCTCCTGTGATATTGATACAGCAGCAACAACAAAACTTATCTCGATTCAAAACTTTCGATAACGTTCAGATGCAAAAGAATCATTACAGGTGAGCGCTGTTGTGGAGAACCGTGAGGACAGAAAGAAAGAAGAAAACAGGATGAGCAATCGCAAGTGATGCTGGACTGTCGCAGCAGCAAAACGGGGAAGAGAGGATATAGATGATGGGATGACAGGGGTTGGAGATAACGACAAAGTGAGCTGAAAGTAACAGCAAAATCATTCGTCATTTTTGTGAAAAAGGACGCAGCTTTTCAGTGGACAAGCTGTTAAAAGTGTGGCGTTTTACATCGGAAAGTTTGGGCCGCAAGAAATCGGCGTAATACGCCAATACATTCCAGAAACTTCAGCCCCCCCGCAATTGCCAATTTCCCAGGCATTTGGTTTATTTGCGGCCGTTTCTCTCTCTCTCTGGCTTGTGTCTGGACATAGACCATTTATCCTGGACCGCCAACTAGCTCTCTCTCCGCTCTTTCTCTCTATTACGAGGTAGCGCCTCTCGCATTTAGGAACCTACGCTTACATGGCCTTTCAGAAATCAGGGGGACGTCATATCCGGTGTCGATTGTAAACATGGACGAAGTTGCCGAGGTAAGTTCTGAAAATGCTAAAATAAACTCAGCAAAAGTGCATAATGGAACATGTTTTTCGATGAGTTTTGTTAAGTTTTGTTTGGAGTTTTGGAAAATCCAGTTCATTGTCACCTCCCATTGTCACAAATAACTGGAGCGTGCTTTCTTTTCACTGTCTTCGAATCGCTGGCCTTTCAAACCGGACGTGACGCGCCCCTGAAAGTCGAGAGTCGTAACCTCGAAGGGTCACGTGACGAGTTGACGGTCCAGGCTATTTTTGTCTAGTATGGTCTGGAGCACGTTCGCTCCTTACACATTTTACAAACAAAAACAACCTGTATTTTGCCGCTTTGTGAAAGCTGCGAATGTGTGTCGTTTCCGCTGCTGCTTGTGTTTGTGTGCATAAGTTCATCAAGTAAGGGGATCAGCAAAGGATGAGTCTCTCTATCTTTCTCCCTTCTCTCTCTCTCTCTCTCTCTCTCTCTCTCTCTCTCTCTCTCTCTCTCTCTCTCTCTCTCCCCCCCTTTCTCTCATTCGCTCTCTCTCACTCGCTCTCTCTCACTCGCTCTCTCTCCTCTGCCCCCCCCCCCCCCCCTATCTGTCTCTCTCCCCTCTCTCTCACCCTCTCTCTCTTGAGGTTTTGGCGCTAGTAAGCCGTCAAAGATTCATTCCAATACTGTGCAAGAGCTATGCACTCGCTGGTACAAGCAGGAAGCGCGGCATGCAGCTGACAGCAACCTGACCATATACTGACCATTTCCCAGTGCCATACCTGACTGAGCGGCTCTCTCTCTCTCTCTCTCTCTCTCTCTCTCTCTCTCTCTCTCTCAGTTCCTCAGGGGTCCATTCTTGGCCCACTTTTATTTAGTATCTTCATAAACGACCTACCTTTGCATATTACGAATAAAAATGTATCTTGTGAGCTTTTTGCTGATGATAGCTCTCTTCACTCATCGTCCAAAAAAATAGTTCAAGTGGAGGCTGACCTTCAGCAGGGAATCAACGACGTTGAACAGTGGTGTAGTAACAACAAAATGACCCTGCATCCCAAAAAATCCAGCAGTATGGTAGTCACATCTAGACAGAAACATCAGAGAGCGCCCCTTCTCCTCAACTTAAAACTGCACTCAGATCCTATAGAACAGGTTTCATCACACAGAGTACTAGGAATTGAAGTTGACCAGGAGCTTAGGTGGAACATACACGTTAAGAATATCTGTAAAAAGCTGTCAAGCAATCTCCATCTCCTATCTAAACTAAAACCCTTTGTAGACAAGGAGGGACTGAAAATGTTTTACGTGGCACACTGTCTATCATATATTAATTATGCCTCCACTGTATGGTGCGGTGCCAGTGAAAATATAATGAAAAAACTAAACTCCTTGCACAGAAGAGGTGCTAAGCTTATTGTAACCAATCCTTATCTGTCCACGTCAGAAAAGTTGAAGGTAGCCAATATTCTTCCACTTCAACAGCAGTTTGATTACAACATCTTAATTCTAATGTACAAGGCGCTCAATGAGCTGGCCCCACCATACCTAAATGCATTCTTGACTAAAGCTTCCGAGCGCTATGTGTCAAACAAATCTATATATATATTACCAAGGACTCGCATAGATCTATACAAAACTAGCTTTGCTTTTGTGGGACCTTCACTGTGGAACTCTCTTCCTTCGAATGTACAAACGTGCCGTTCATTGAACGCATTCAAAACCTCCCTCAGGAAACACATACTGAGGTCTTCATAAGTTACGCTGCCGGTATTGTAGCTAGCTTTGTTAATTATAATTATTTTATTACTCTGAAATATTGACTGCTGCATGCCTACATAATGCTAAATCTACCTGTCTTGGTAGGCTCACTGTGTGCTTGTTGAATGGCACTTAGTTGTGTGTATATTATTATTAGTATTATATGTGTTCCTCCTTGTGCGTCTGCGTGTGAGTGCGCAAATGTGATTGCGTAATTAATGTTCCATTCTGTAATTGCTTTATTGATGTTCCATTCATGTATTTTCTACTACTTTTCTCATTTATTATTACTGTATGCTTGATGTTTCTATGATTCTAGTCGGGCGCACGCGTGAATATGTGTTTGTGTGAATGTAAAGGGCACATTGTAAGATTAAGCCTATGGCCTAAAATGTCTACCCTTTATGTGAATAAAATGTTCTAAGTCTAAGTCTAAGTCTAAGTCTGTCTGCCTCCCTCTCTCTGTACTGTACGTCCCAGTTCCATACCTGACCAACTGAGTGGTCAGCCTAGCTGGACCTAGTTAACTGGTTACCTTACCTGCACGCACCGTTATCTCTCATCAGCTTCACTGCACCGTGACATACTCAGTGCATAGTTTGTTCTGCTTCAGTGATGACAGACTGGCAAGGAAAATGAGTGATGTAGATTTGCTGCATATTATCAAGCGTGTTGTTGCTGGTAGCCACGGTGGGCGTGTTGTTGCTGTTGTGGTTGTTATTTTGTTTTATTTGGACTTTGGAAGCGTCGTTTATAAAGACCCCCCCCCCCCCTCGCATTCTGTGTGTATAAATGTGTGTGTGTGTGTGTGTGTGTGTGTGTGTGTGTGTGTGTGTGTGTGTGTGTGCGTGTGTGCGTGCGCGCAAGTGCCTGCGTGTGTGTGTGTGTGTGTATGTGTGTGTGTGTATATGTGTGTGGGTGCGTGTATGCGTGCGCGCAAGTGTGTATCTGTGTGTTCGTGTGTGTGTGTGTGTGTGTGTGTGTGTGTGTGTGTGTGCGTGCGTGTGTGCGTGTCTGTGTGTATATGTGTGTGTTTGTCTGTGTTTTTTTGTGTGTGTGTGTATGCTATGTGTGTATGGAATCGGGTAAGGGATTGATGTTTGAGAACTGGGTGGCAAAGTTAGTCTGCAGTTAGAGAAGCTTCAGGTCGAATTTTAGACTTAAGTTATGAATAGTCGTTTGTTCTGCGTTGAGAGAGAGTCGGAGAGGGATGAGGGAGGGGGGGAGGGTAAGGGGGGAGGGGGGAGGGAGACAGAGAGATAGACTGAGAAAGAGAAAGAGACAGCTCATTAAAAGAAATTTCTTTTACACAAATTGTAAGATTACGAACGCGAGTTATCAAACATACTTCCCAGACAACCCCAAACACGCAACAACAGCACACCTTCACAACAAGTTACGACGACAGGTGATAGTCGGCGACATGAAAGCAGCTTGCCACCTGGGAAAAGGGAGGAAAAGGGGAGGTTCCTGCTAAGTCTGGGCTTTCACCTCTGCCCATGGAAACAGCCAGGATACAAGTGATTGGGTCAGAGGGAGGGAGAGAGGGGCGAAGAGAGAGTGCGGCGGCAGCGTCCTTATTTAGCGGGCCTCTTGGAGGTATGATTCACTGGCCAGGTAAAGGTGAGTCTTAGTGTTGGCTCTCTCTCTCTCTCTCTCTCTCTCTCTCTCTCTCTCTCTCTCTCTCTCTCTCTCTCTCTCTCTGTCTCTCTCTCTCTGTCTCTGTCTCTCTGTCTCTCTCTGTCTCCTCTCTCTCTCTGTCTCTTTCTCTCTCTCTCTGTCTCTCTCTCTCTCATGTCTCTCTCTCTGTCTCCTGTCTCTCTCTCTCTCTCTCTCTCTCTCTCTCTCTCTCTCTCTCTCTCTCTCTCTCTCTCTCTCTCTCTCTCTCTCTCTCTCTCTCTCTCTCTCTCTCTCTGTCTCTCTCTCTGTCGATGTGCAATGATAGAGAAGTGTGGCTTAAAAATGAAAAATCATAAGTACTCGTGCCAATCGTTTCGTACGCAAGAAGCAAGATATCATTTAGCTCTTCTATTTTTTCCATATTTTTCTCTCGTTGTTTAGCACACACACACACACACACACAAACCAACTCAGATCTCAGAAACAAGTGCGCCACCAAGAAACCCTTCAAGGGAGGTAAACAGGCGAGGAGTTCGGACAATGCTACGCCAGTCTCAGACACAACATCAAATCACAAATGACGCCAGAGACGGAGGGAGAGAGATAGATAGGCACCTGTTGGCTCAGCAAAAAATACCGAACTCTGGGTACTGGCTATCCTCCAAATCTCAACCTCTTCCCCCTCACCCCCCCCCCCTTTCCCCCCTTACCCTCGGACATCTCTCTCCTTTACCCTTTCGATAGTTAGTTGTGGTAGTCAGGGGGAATCTAAATGTGTCCGGCATCTCTCAAAATGCTGCGACAGTGGGTAATTCATTTCCGTGAAGTCAGGCTTCGATGTCAAGTCTGGAAGCTATGAAAGAGGCACAACAACAACAATGATTGTATCGTAAGTGTTTGTCAGTCTGTCCCCTTTATTGGCTTTAAAGACCGATGGGTTGAAGTAGAGTGACTGGGTGGCCGAGTGGTAACGCACTTGCTGCCGCCTTGCGCTCGGAATCGAGAGGTTGCGTGTTCGACCCTGGGTCAGGCCGCTATTTTCTCCCCCCTTTCCTAACCTAGGTGGTGGGTTCAAGTGCTAGTCTTTCGGATGAGACGAAAAACCGAGGTCCCTTCGTGTACACTACATTGGGGTGTACACGTTAAAGATCCCACGATTGACAAAAGGGTCTTTCCTGGCAAAATTGTATAGGCATAGATAAAAATGTCCATCAAATACCCGTGTGACTTGGAATAAAGGCCGCGAAAGGTGAATGCTCGCCTAACAGGCTTGAGGTTTGCTGGTCGATGTGAATGCGTTATATATTGTGTGTAAAAAATGTTTGTTTGTCTGTCTGTCTGTAAAAAAAATTCCATTTCACACGGCAGAAATTAATATGTAAAGCGCGGTGAGCACAGTTAATTGTGGTTCGCGCTATATAAGCTCACCATAATAATAATAACGTTTCGTTTCGTCATAAATTAAACGTTCCAATAACCTACCATTCTTGTTTTTTGATTACGACTTTTTATATTTAGTCAAGTTTTGACTAAATATTTTAACATCGAGGGGGAATCGAAACGAGGGTATGGTGTATGTGCGTGTGTCTGTGTGTGTGTCTGTGTGTGTGTGTAGAGCGATTCAGACTAAACTACTGGACCGATCTTTATGAAATTTGACATGAGAGTTCCTGGGTATGAAATCCCCGAACGTTTTTTTCATTTTTTTGATAAATGTCTTTGATGACGTCATATCCGGCTTTTCGTGAAAGTTGAGGCGGCACTGTCACGCCCTCATTTTTCAACCAAATTGGTTGAAATTTTGGTCAAGTAATCTTCGACGAAGCCCGGGGTTCGGTACTGCATTTCAGCTTGGTGGCTTAAAAATTAATTTATGACTTTGGTCATTAAAAATCGGAAAATTGTAAAAAAAAATAAAAATTTATAAAACGATCCAAATTTACGTTTATCTTATTCTCCATCATTTGCTGATTCCAAAAACATATAAATATGTTATATTCGGATTAAAAACAAGCTCTGAAAATTAAATATATAAAAATTATTATCAAAATTTTTTTTTTCGAAATCAATTTAAAAACACTTTCATCTTATTCCTTGTCGGTTCCTGATTCCAAAAACATATAGATATGATATGTTTGGATTAAAAACACGCTCAGAAAGTTAAAACAAAGAGAGGTACAGAAAAGCGTGCTATCCTTCTTAGCGCAACTACTACCCCGCTCTTCTTGTCAATTTCACTGCCTTTGCCATGAGCGGTGGACTGACGATGCTACGAGTATACGGTCTTGCTGAAAAAGGGCAGCTACTTGACTAAATATTGTATTTTCGCCTTACGCGACTTGTTGAAAGTTAGCAATCTATCTGTTTTACTATTTTGTTCACTTTTAAGACAGTTTGGTCCATCTTCCTGTGAACGTGTTGTTTTGTCCTGAAATAAACGTTCCAAAAATGTAACCCTTTCATGTTTTTTGTTTCCGCCAAAATAAAAATAAAAATAAACAATTGTAGGTTATTGCAACGTTTCATTATTAAACAAAACAAAACGTTACATTTACATGTTGTTAAATGTACTACATGTAAATGAAATGTTTTGATTTGTCAATAATGAAACGTTCCAATAAACTACAATTCGTGTGTTTTTTATTCTGAATTTTGCAACGTTGGCAATATACGTCTATCTGTTTGTTGTTTCCGCCAAAGAAACGCTAGACGCAATCATTGCGCAAGGCAGACGACCTGACACCGACATGATGCCGCCGTTATCTTGTGCTATCACCCGCAGTGTGCAACCTACAGACACCAGTGTATCGGTTGCTGTGCCTTTCACTGCCTGCCGATAATCCCACACCCTGGGGAACACGGCGTGTGGAGGGGGTGGCAGGCGCCACGAACATTGCTCGCAGCATATAATTATATAGACACACACATGGAAGAGGAAGAGGAAGAGGAGGAAGAAAAAGAGGAGGAAGAAAAAGAAGATGAAGAAGAAAACAAGTGTTGACCTTGTAGTAGTAAATAAATGAAAAATTGGTTTGTGGTAACAGAAAGTGGGCCTTATGATAAAAGGTTGTTGTGTGGTCTATTGTCTGAAAATCGTATACGGGCACTAGCGCAAGACTGACCCTGCCCACACGCCGCAGTCTCTGTCGCTTTTCTCGCGTCTTACGTCTGAAGACTCACTCTTCTTTCAATCATTCTGTCATTTCATCTGAATGTCACTAGTATATTGTGCACGATTTTTTTTTTTTTTTTTTTTTTGGGGGGGGGGGGGGAGCAGATAGAGGGATTGAGTCAGACACAGAGATAGATAGAGAAAGAGAGAAAGAGAGAGACACACAGATAGAGATACAAGTACAGACCGAGAGAGAGAGAGAGAGATGTGGGAGCGAGAGAAGGAGAGGGGCAGACAAAGACAAACAGAGACACAAACAGCTTCAAAACACCTTTTCTTTCTTTTATTCATGTTGTTACTCAAGTTTCTCTTCACCGACAAGATCCACACAGCACCGGCTAATGGTTCGTTTAGCTACCCGGCGTTGTGCAAATGTCTGCTAAAGGTCGTTACAGCCAGGGTAGGGTGAACATCGGTAAGAGAGGGTGGGATGACGCAAGCCAATCTCTGCACTATCGCCTTACATTGAACAGAGCCGGTCGGGATTTGAACCCCTGCCAACACAACCTCCTGGCAAACACGGCAGAATCCGTTCGGGTAACTTGCACAAGACCACCAAGTGCACGTGATATAAAACGTTTCCAAGCCCTACTTCCTACATTCACCCACAGTCCTTTCCCTCCAAACCCCCCTCCCCTTTCTCTCACAGTCAACCCATGCTAACAACCCCACCCCCCACCCCCTCCCCTCTTCTTCCTGATCCAAGTCGATCCAATGCGTTCTAGTAGATAAGCAGACTTATATGATGAAAATGTAAAAGCAGCAATCAAGACTCATACTTCTTCTTCTTCTTCTGCGTTCGTGGGCTGAAACTCCCACGTACACTCGTGTTTTATGCACGAGTGGAATTTTACGTGTATGACCGTTTTTTACCCCGCCATTTAGGCAGCCATACGCCGTTTTCGGAGGAAGCATGCTGGGTATTTTTGTGTTTCTATAATCCACCGAACTCTGACATGGATTACAGGATCTTTTTCGTGCGCACTTGGTCTTGTGCTTGCGTGTACACACGGGGGTGTTCGGACACCGAGGAGAGTCTGCACACAAAGTTGACTCTGAGAGTGAGAAATAAATCTCTCACCGAACGTGGGGACGAACTCACGCTGACAGCGGCCAACTGGATACAAATCCAGCGCGCTACCGACTGAGCTACATCCCCGCCAAGACTCATACACATTTCTAAACTTTAAAGGCTCAATCCGCCTCGTGAAAAACAGATCGCTACACTGTCTCCCATCTGGACATACACAGCATGGCATAATACCATTCCATTACTTGGACATACACAGCATGGCATAATACCATTCCATTACTTGGACATACACAGCATGGCATAATACCATTCCATTACTTGGACATACACAGCATGGCATAATACCATTCCATTACTTGGACATACACAGCATGGCATAATACCATTCCATTACTTGGACATACACAGCATGGCATAATACCATTCCATTACTTGGACATACACAGCATGGCATAATACCATTCCATTACTTGGACATACACAGCATGGCATAATACCATTCCATTACTTGGACATACACAGCATGGCATAATACCATTCCATTACTTGGACATACACAGCATGGCATAATACCATTCCATTACTTGGACATACACAGCATGGCATAATACCATTCCATTACTTGGACATACACAGCATGGCATAATACCATTCCATTACTTGGACATACACAGCATGGCATAATACCATTCCATTACTTGGACATACACAGCATGGCATAATACCATTCCATTACTTGGACATACACAGCATGGCATAATACCATTCCATTACTTGGACATACACAGCATGGCATAATACCATTCCATTACTTGGACATACACAGCATGGCATAATACCATTCCATTACTTGGACATACACAGCATGGCATAATACCATTCCATTACTTGGACATACACAGCATGGCATAATACCATTCCATTACTTGGACATACACAGCATGGCATAATACCATTCCATTACTTGGACATACACAGCATGGCATAATACCATTCCATTACTTGGACATACACAGCATGGCATAATACCATTCCATTACTTGGACATACACAGCATGGCATAATACCATTCCATTACTTGGACATACACAGCATGGCATAATACCATTCCATTACTTGGACATACACAGCATGGCATAATACCATTCCATTACTTGGACATACACAGCATGGCATAATACCATTCCATTACTTGGACATACACAGCATGGCATAATACCATTCCATTACTTGGACATACACAGCATGGCATAATACCATTCCATTACTTGGACATACACAGCATGGCATAATACCATTCCATTACTTGGACATACACAGCATGGCATAATACCATTCCATTACTTGGACATACACAGCATGGCATAATACCATTCCATTACTTGGACATACACAGCATGGCATAATACCATTCCATTACTTGGACATACACAGCATGGCATAATACCATTCCATTACTTGGACATACACAGCATGGCATAATACCATTCCATTACTTGGACATACACAGCATGGCATAATACCATTCCATTACTTGGACATACACAGCATGGCATAATACCATTCCATTACTTGGACATACACAGCATGGCATAATACCATTCCATTACTTGGACATACACAGCATGGCATAATACCATTCCATTACTTGGACATACACAGCATGGCATAATACCATTCCATTACTTGGACATACACAGCATGGCATAATACCATTCCATTACTTGGACATACACAGCATGGCATAATACCATTCCATTACTTGGACATACACAGCATGGCATAATACCATTCCATTACTTGGACATACACAGCATGGCATAATACCATTCCATTACTTGGACATACACAGCATGGCATAATACCATTCCATTACTTGGACATACACAGCATGGCATAATACCATTCCATTACTTGGACATACACAGCATGGCATAATACCATTCCATTACTTGGACATACACAGCATGGCATAATACCATTCCATTACTTGGACATACACAGCATGGCATAATACCATTCCATTACTTGGACATACACAGCATGGCATAATACCATTCCATTACTTGGACATACACAGCATGGCATAATACCATTCCATTACTTGGACATACACAGCATGGCATAATACCATTCCATTACTTGGACATACACAGCATGGCATAATACCATTCCATTACTTGGACATACACAGCATGGCATAATACCATTCCATTACTTGGACATACACAGCATGGCATAATACCATTCCATTACTTGGACATACACAGCATGGCATAATACCATTCCATTACTTGGACATACACAGCATGGCATAATACCATTCCATTACTTGGACATACACAGCATGGCATAATACCATTCCATTACTTGGACATACACAGCATGGCATAATACCATTCCATTACTTGGACATACACAGCATGGCATAATACCATTCCATTACTTGGACATACACAGCATGGCATAATACCATTCCATTACTTGGACATACACAGCATGGCATAATACCATTCCATTACTTGGACATACACAGCATGGCATAATACCATTCCATTACTTGGACATACACAGCATGGCATAATACCATTCCATTACTTGGACATACACAGCATGGCATAATACCATTCCATTACTTGGACATACACAGCATGGCATAATACCATTCCATTACTTGGACATACACAGCATGGCATAATACCATTCCATTACTTGGACATACACAGCATGGCATAATACCATTCCATTACTTGGACATACACAGCATGGCATAATACCATTCCATTACTTGGACATACACAGCATGGCATAATACCATTCCATTACTTGGACATACACAGCATGGCATAATACCATTCCATTACTTGGACATACACAGCATGGCATAATACCATTCCATTACTTGGACATACACAGCATGGCATAATACCATTCCATTACTTGGACATACACAGCATGGCATAATACCATTCCATTACTTGGACATACACA
>NC_090247.1:9587830-9642260 GCF_037325665.1 Littorina saxatilis | reverse complement strand
TGAAACAAGGTCATACAACGGAAAAGCAAAGGTGTACGGGCAAGGTCTTGTCAAATGTGAGCCTTTAAAAGTCTGCCCGGCACGAAGTCTAACGCGGCTTATCGGTAAAAGGCAGATGAGTCCTCATCCTGTTCACATGGTGGTCGACTGTCCAATAGAGTGGAGTGTTCGCAGCGGCGCTTCTTGATGGCAGACCTTGTCCTTGCATCTCATCAAGTTCTAACTGTTCAATCGTTTCTTCATCAAAAGGTGGTATCTTGTATGATTGTTATGGCCAAATGAAAGAAAGAACTTGAGAAAAAAAGAGAACATGATGTTTGTGAAAAAAAAACCTCGTAAACCAAAAGAATTCAATCCCATAGTCCGGACTGGGTCGAAGGTTGTGTGACAAAATGTCAAGAAAATTGATGAAAACATTTAACCGTGACAGTGCAACTCAGTTTTGCAAACGGTCAATTATGACGTCAGCAAATAGTTCTATCAAAAATCGGAGATAAACAACACATTCCCCAAAAATGTGTAAAACAATTTTCATAAAATTCCGTCCAGTAGTTTTTGAGATATACTTGGCACACGCACACACACACACACATACCTCGGGAGACAAACCTCGCTCTCAGCTCTCGCTTAAACATCCAGTCATTACTTGACTGAATGTAAAAAACACACCAATAAACTGAATAAAAACACAACCCATCGGCCACA
This sequence comes from Littorina saxatilis, assembly GCF_037325665.1. Lineage (NCBI taxonomy): Eukaryota > Metazoa > Mollusca > Gastropoda > Littorinimorpha > Littorinidae > Littorina > Littorina saxatilis. Next base: position 9,641,555 of record NC_090247.1, on the reverse strand, counting down.
AATGTGTATAGACCTTCACATGCCACGTTAAGATCTAGCAATCAATCAACAGGTTGAAAAGCCACTGAGCCCAGCCACAGAGGCAAAATACCAGCTCCGCGAAGACCAACATCATGTTGAGATGGTGTTGCCGAGTCCGTAAGATTATAGGGTAGCGAGAGCTCATCAGCCTGCTAGCTGCCGATAATGAGGGCAAGGTGTTTAACGCCACGTCATAAACACTGATAGCACTACTACATACTGCCGGGTCAGCGTCCCGGTGTAACACGAGAAAATTACTCCCACGAGATTTTTTACTCCGGAGTAAACATTTCGTACGAAAAAGTTACTCCCTTTACGAAAAAAGCACTCCCCCATTGCACGAGAAAATTACTCCCCAAGACAGGTGAGTTCCGATAAAACATTTCGTACAAAAATGTTACTCCCCTGACGAATAAATAACGAATAAATTACTTCACCCCAACACGAGCAATTTAACCTCCCATGCCAGGTGTACGAAATTTTTACTCCCTTGTCCCCTGTTAGTCTTGGTGGTGGAAGGAGGGTAGCGCGACATTCGTGTGCGCGAGATCACTTATTGGCAGTATCCCTTCGCCCGCATCCCATTTTTGCGTACACGAGATTTTTACTGGAAGTAAAAAAAATGGGGAGTAAAAATTTCGTGGAGGGAGTCATTTTTTCGTGCCTTGGGGAGTTCTTTTCTCGTACGAAAAGTGTACTCGGAGTAAGAATTTCGTACGAAATATTTACTCCGGAGTAAATTTTTCGTGGAGTAAAAATTTCGTGTTACACCGGCGGGTGAAAGGGGGGGGGGGGGGGTGGTGCGATGTGTTGGTGGTGTTGGATCTTGTAACACTGTTCACTTCAAGTGAAATAGCTGAGGTCAAAGAGGGTACGGACTGGGTTGCACTGACGAGGTGAACAAAATTCATCGCCCGCGTAACTTGCAATCTGTTGGCAGCTTGTTCATTGTTTGTTTCAAGTCTTTGGATGGTTTGTTGGTCGGTTTTGTTTCACGCGCGCGCTCATTTCTGAGCATTTCAGGATACCCCTCCCCTCCCCTTCCCCCCCCAGAAAAGTGAAGAGGGCAAAACTGACAAATGTACCTCAAAACCATCCACAGCGATGTTTAACAGCAATCTATACAATCATCAAGAATCAACACTATCAAACAACGACTAATTGTGCTAGCACACGTAGACACCTACCAGGGAGAAACAGGCAAAACCTGTGAGACTGTCAATCCTATTTAGCTCCCCATCCCCATTCTTTCAATTTGTTCTTCTGGTTTATTGTTGTTATGTCCACCATTACGAAAATGTGTGTAATTTAGTATTGTTCTGGTCACGTGATATAAGCATTTGCTTGAGTGCGTGTCCTAGCTGTGTGTTTCGAACTGTTCATGCGAAGAAATTCTGAATAAAATTTTGTTTAAACCAATCAGACAGACAGACAGACAGACACAGACAGACAGTCACAGACAGCAGCAAAGTGACAGACAGATTACCTGCACGTTATACACACAGGCTTGCCGAGACAGGTCACATTGATTTCAGGCAAAATACATGCACCCTGCCAATTCAATTACCGCAAAACCACGTAACAGCAATTCGCAGATTAGTGTAGATAGCAGAAACAACACTGCACAGGATGTAAGGCTGTCGGCCAATTGGGTGCAATATCGGCCGATGCGTCAAAGGCGCCAATTCCGTCAGCATGTGCACGCGCACACGCGCATACAACACACATAATCACACGCACTCACACACGTACGTAGGCTACGTGCGCATTCACACACACACACACACACACACACACGCGCGCGCGGCAAACTCGCACACAAAAAGAGGCTTTACAAAGCGAAGGCAGTCCTCATGCGTGTTAGCATTATGTGTTTCGCAGAATCTTATAGAATAAACTTTGGAAGCGATATGAGGGACTTTTTTTTAAAGGTAATATCCCTTCAAAGCCATGGCAAAAGATGGTAACATTAATTTGTCACACGACTAACTCGTAATAGCGGGTAATATCCGTCCGATAAATTCCTTCTGTTCTTTAACAAAATCATGCACAGACGGACGGAGCCAAGAGCAACAGAAATGCGCAAATAATTATATGCTGATGACTAAAATAAAGGTTCCAGATTAAACAAAATTCAGTGTGCCAAAAGTGTGTCGACAGTGTGCCGCTTTTATCAATACAACTCACCGCTTTTATAATACAACTCACCGCTTTTATTAATACAACTCACCGCTTTTATTAATACAACTCACCGCTTTTATTAATACAACTCACCGCTTTTATTAATACAACTCACTGCTTTTATTAATACAACTCACCGCTTTTATTAATACAACTCACTGCTTTTATTAATACAACTCACTGCTTTTATTAATACAACTCACCGCTTTTATTAATACAAGTCACCGCTTTTATTAATACAACTCACTGCTTTTATTAATACAACTCACCGCTTTTATTAATACAACTCACTGCTTCTATTAATACAACTCACCGCTTTTATTAATACAACTCACCGCTTTTATTAATACAACTCACCGCTTTTATTAATACAACTCACCGCTTTTATTAATACAACTCACCGCTTTTATTAATACAACTCACCAGTGGGCGAACAAAACCACAAATTACAGAAATGCACGAGACGTAGAATATTAAAGGGTCTATAGATAAAAAGTTTACTCAGTGTCAAAAATGCGTCAGTTTCGTCAAAAGGGTGACACTTAATCAAAAACAATAATTACGAACCCATCACTGTCAACTTGATAGACGGCGCGGCATATCCAGAAATACGTGTCTGTGTCTCCTAAAATATTACGCCGCATTTTGGCTGTGCCGATGCGTTTCAAAAGACGCAGTATTGCATAGCATTACTTTTATACAAAACGAACGACGACGTTTTCCCAAACAGACACATACATCACCACTAAGAAATGTAACGCATCTTCAGCAATCCAAGTAAATGAATTTTCTGCTTCTATTCCTGAGACTTCGAAATCGCTATTTTTGAACCGGTTGACTCATACCTAATTCCTACGTTGCGGCCTCAGCAATAATCTGGATTCCAAAATTCGCCACACAACAAGTTGGCATTCTTCGCCAGGTACTCACACTGAGACAGCAGGCGTGGGGAGTAGTGAAAAATTATCGTGTTCCACGTGCCTGACCCAGTTTTGATACGACGCAGAAGCCCTCTTTGGAAGCACCTCTCGGTACTTGGCAGAAATCAAAACACTGATATTTTTATCAGTTGCGAAAGGTGTGTGTGTGTGTGGTGTCTGTGTGTTTGTGAGAGTGTGTGTGTGTGTGTGTAGTGTGTGTTTGTGTAGGTGCACACAAGCGGCGCGCATGAGAATGTTCAAGAAGCAGTTCTAAAAATAAACCCACATAAGAGTGATAACAATTAACGCTACAGCCTTGTTTTTCCTCCACAACTGCGACTGTGACACCAGTTTGGGACATCTTTTTGTGTGGGTATACTCCATGTTCTCAATACCACTCCTCTCCCTGTCCTTATAGTTACTGGGCTGACTTTCTTCACAGACAGGTTTGTCACAGCAGAGATATATATACAGAGACTGACACACATTGAGTTTTTTCCATGTCTCTGGTCACAGACAGCACGTGCTGAATAAAGCTTGCTGCACCACTCTGCACTGAGAATTACTCACTCAGCGCAGAGACATAGATAGAACTGTATGTATGTCTCTGCTCAGCGTCTGCACAGCACAGACCGCACTGATGCAATACATGTACCACCAACACTCACGGAGTGTCATTACCACGACTCGGCTGCTTCAGACAGGTAACTGCCGGTTTGGACTGTAATACTACAACAGAATTCTTAAAAAGCTGAAAAAACTAGGCGTCAGTCATTAGTATATTCTGTGATCACCGAAAACAGCGAGATCGGAACTCTTTCCCGCCTTTCTCCCTTCAAATGTAGTGTAATCTCAGAGATACACACAGGTACACACATCTCTGTCTCTGTCTCTCTCTCCTGCCCTCCTGCCTTCAAATCAGTAAGTGTTGTGAAATCTCAGAGATACACACAGGTGCATGTATACACACATCTCTCTCTCTCTCTCCTGCCCTCCTCCTTTCAAATCAGTGTAGTAGTGTAATCTCAGAGATACGCACAGGTGCATGTATACATCTCTCTCTCTCTCTCTCTCTCTCTCTCTCTCTCTCTCTCTCTCTCTCTCTCTCTCTCTCTCTCTCTCTCTCTCTCTCTCTCTCTCTCTCTCTCTCTCTCTCTCTCTCTCTCTCTCTCTCTCTCTCTCTCTCTCTCTCTCTCTCTCTCTCCTTCCCTCCCTCCCTCCCTCTAAGTAGCTAAAAAAAAAAACTACAAAAAACTATCAAGTGAAAAGTGATTCACCCAAACCACAACTGATGAGACAGACTCACCCACGCCAAATCTAAGGAGAAAAGCCGATGCTATCTGGAATGCTAATGCAGAAAACATTCCTGCACTCACACACTTAGCCTGAAAAAAAGCAAAGCTTCTTTCTCTGCTGTCGGCAGCCACTGGTTCAAAAGAGAGGCGGAAAGAAAGATATGCCAAACAATGCACAGTAAGAATAATTGGCACACGAATCTGTTATTGTTGCACCTGAACTCAAACAAACAACCGGAAGGAGACTGCTTTTGTAGGAAAACTTTACAAAGACAGCACATGAAGAAGAAGAATAACAATATGGTAAAAGCATGCAGGATGATTCTTTTTTCCATTTGTTTCTCTTTTAAATGAGCAATGCAAAATTAACCTACAGGTAATAATGTTACTACTTGTAGGCACACCGACCCTTAGGGGTCATTGTGTGAACAGGGATCTTGCCAGAGTCAACAAAAATAACTATATCACTTTGAACAAGTCAACACAAAATCAACGGGTCAAAATCGATGAGTGAGTTCATGCCATTCTAGACCTGCATGTCAGAGCTGCACTGACAGCTGACGGAAACCCAACATAAGCCAGGACATATCATGAGCACACAGACAGACAGACAAACATACACACACACACACACACGCGCACGCACACACACACACACACACACACACACACATGCATGCAAGCAAACACACTCATGCACCCACACGCAGACACACACACACACACACACACACTCAAACAAACACACACACACACACACACACACACACACACACACACACACACACACACTCAAACAAACACACACCCACACACACACACACACACACACACATTAACACACATTAACACTCACACACACACACACACACACACACACACACACACACCACTGAGGCTTACCTTGTTGGCAGGGTTGACAAAGACAGAGTCCACCGACAGCATTGAAACAATGGTCAGTATCTCCTCCCTGCAAGAAACAAATAATCAAACTGCACAAGGTGGTGTGTGTTTTTTCAAATAGCATACACCATTTATCATTTAAGCGGGTCCTCAACAGCTCAGAGGTAATGCAACTGACAGCAAAACATGCGATGGGAGGTAACCTCAAAAATGACACTCTCTAAAATGCTAATAACTTCTACATGAGTTCAGCGAATTACTTCATATTTGGTGTACATTAGCTTGAGATGTGGGGTGCTAATTTCACACAGTTTTAAGAATATAGAGCATAAAGTCAGAACATTGACATACAAACTTGAAAAAAGTGTGAACAATTATCATACAATATCTCAAGTTAATGTACACCAAATATGAAGTAAATTGCTGAAGTAATTTAGGAGTTATTATCATTTTTAAGAGTGGTGTTTTTGTTTTGGTTTTTTTCCATTTTTTTTTTGGGGGGGGGGGGGGGGGTCAACAAAAGCATGCAGTGATGGTATCACACTACCAATGTTATACATGCATGTATTTATGCGTTTTCCTAGCACTTAAAATGTTGCTGCAAACTTTAGATCTTTTTGGTGCAGATGGGAGCTTTTGGGGATGTTCTGACACAGACAAGGAAAGCAAAGGAAACTGATTCTGGAAAATAAATCTCTGGCTGATCCTATAGCGTGAAAGCCATCACGATCACGACAGACCAGTTTTCAAGCACGCTTAAGTCTGAGCTACATTCCTGTTTATAATTCTTCAAACCTTCTTCTATATTCCTAAACTGTTGACTCTCAGGGTCACCGTGGAGACACTGTTGACTCTCAGGGTCACCGTGGAGACACTGTTGACTCTCAGGGTCACCATGGAGACACTGTTGACTCTCAGGGTCACCATAGAGAAACTGTTGACTCTCAGGGTCACCATAGAGAAACTGTTGACTCTCAGGGTCACCATAGAGAAACAGTTGACTCGCAGGGTCACCATAGAGAAACTGTTGACTCTCCGGGTCACCATAGAGAAAGTGTTGACTCTCAGGGTCACCATAGAGAAAGTGTTGACTCTCAGGGTCACCATAGAGACACTGTTGACTCTCAGGGTCACCATGGAGACACTGTTGACTCTCAGGGTCACCATAGAGAAAGTGTTGACTCTCAGGGTCACCATGGAGAAAGTGTTGACTCTCAGGGTCACCATGGAGACACTGTTGACTCTCAGGGTCACCATAGAGAAAGTGTTGACTCTCAGGGTCACCATGGAGAAACTGTTGACTCTCAGGGTCACCATGGAGAAACTGTTGACTCTCAGGGTCACCATGGAGAAACTGTTGACTCTCAGGGTCACCATGGAGAAACTGTTGACTCTCAGGGTCACCATGGAGAAACTGTTGACTCTCAGGGTCACCATGGAGAAACTGTTGACTCTCTGGGTCACCATGGAGACACTGTTGACTCTCAGGGTCACCGTGGAGAAACTGTTGACTCTCAGGGTCACCATGGAGAAACTGTTGACTCTCAGGGTCACCATAGAGAAACTGTTGACTCTCAGGGTCACCATGGAGACACTGTTGACTCTCAGGGTCACCATAGAGAAAGTGTTGACTCTCAGGGTCACCATAGAGAAACTGTTGACTCTCAGGGTCACCATAGAGAAACTGTTGACTCTCAGGGTCACCATAGAGAAACTGTTGACTCTCAGGGTCACCATAGAGAAACTGTTGACTCTCAGGGTCACCATAGAGACACTGTTGACTCTCAGGGTCACCATGGAGAAACTGTTGACTCTCAGGGTCATCATGGAGAAACTGTTGACTCTCAGGGTCACCATGGAGAAACTGTTGACTCTCAGGGTCACCATGGAGAAACTGTTGACTCTCAGGGTCATCATGGAGAAACTGTTGACTCTCAGGGTCATCATGGAGAAACTGTTGAGTCTCTGGGTCACCATGGAGACACTGTTGACTCTCAGGGTCACCGTGGAGAAACTGTTGACTCTCAGGGTCATCATGGAGAAACTGTTGACTCTCAGGGTCATCATGGAGAAACTGTTGAGTCTCTGGGTCACCATGGAGACACTGTTGACTCTCAGGGTCACCATAGAGAAACTGTTGACTCTCAGGGTCACCATAGAGAAACAGTTGACTCTCAGGGTCACCATAGAGAAAGTGTTGACTCTCAGGGTCACCATAGAGACACTGTTGACTCTCAGGGTCACCATGGAGACACTGTTGACTCTCAGGGTCACCATGGAGACACTGTTGACTCTCAGGGTCACCATGGAGACACTGTTGACTCTCAGGGTCACCATGGAGACACTGTTGACTCTCAGGGTCACCATAGAGAAAGTGTTGACTCTCAGGGTCACCAGGGAGAAACTGTTGACTCTCAGGGTCATCATGGAGAAACTGTTGACTCTCAGGGTCATCATGGAGAAACTGTTGAGTCTCTGGGTCACCATGGAGACACTGTTGACTCTCAGGGTCACCATAGAGAAACTGTTGACTCTCAGGGTCACCATAGAGAAACAGTTGACTCGCAGGGTCACCAGGGAGAAACTGTGGGGCACAGCAGAGTCCCTGCGGCGAACTGCAAACTTCGTCACGTCAACGAACCTGACAGTGTGGGATGGCAACGGGAATGCAGAAGAAGAAGAAGAATAGGGTACTCACAGACAAGTGTAGTCGTTAGCAATGAGCAATGCCTTGGACAGTCGGGGTTCCAGAGGGTAGGCCAGCATCTTTCTGCCTAAAGGGGTCAGCTGCAATACAAACAAAACAAATCATAATCATTTAAATGCATTGTAATATTACAAGGAAAACAAACTAAATATCATCCTTAGGCTACAGTCTCTTCCTACTCTCAACACCTCACAATCATGACACCAAACAGATTCTCAAGTTTACAGCAGTTACATTCAATTACTTCCAAGATGATTCATTTAACCTCCGTCTCAGCCAATGATAACTGTGATAAAGAACACTGGATTTCAGCTCTTTGAACCATGTGACGTCAGAGGATGACTTAAACTCATGTTTAAGTGGTTGGCCGAGACTTTAAAAAAAGGTGCATGTTTGTGTGAGTTCACTCATCAAAAAATGAAAGCAATTTTAATAATAATATGGATCTATACAAAAATGTTCTTTGTCATTTTAATCAAAATATGACATTTGACACAGATCTTGACAGTCATTGTTCATCTCGACTGCAAATAACGTATAATTACCTTGATGTCTGTCTCTCTCAAAATATGCTTCTTGGCCTTCAGAACCTGTAAAGAAAAGAAGAAAAAAACGTACTTGTTAATGTTATCCCAATACACACACACAGTCACAAACAACATCCCAATGTAACTTTCTTTTTGACAGACAACAATTTGAAATAAATAAATTCATTTGAAAAATAATGAAGAAGGAAGCCGACACAAACGTTCCATAGTAAAGTCAGGAAAAAAGCCTCACTCTCAAACCGGGCACGCTTACGACAGGTTTCACTGTACTTACAATGGTACCTCTCATGAGCTAGTACTCCCAAGACCCTCTTTGCCTCTAAAGACGTAGGTTCAGTGGTATCTAACATGACATGCTACACTTGGTGCAAGCCTAGAGAATGAGTGTCCTTTGTACAAGGGATAGTTGGGCGTTCCACTGTATAAGGCCCCCCCCAAAAAAGGTCTGTTTACGGTAACCCGACCGACCCTAGTTTTTAGGCCCGACCCTAATCTTTTTTTTGGATCGTCTGAAAAAAAACAAAAAAACGCATCCAAAATAGAACTGTTTGCGCTCAAACAGCAGACGACAGAAGGGAGGTAAGCTCAAAGTACTGTTTATAGTTATGTTGGGCAAATCCCCCGAAATCGGCGTATGCTGCCTGAATGGCGGGGTAAAAACGGTCATACACGTAAAATTCCACTCGTGCTCAAAACATGAGTGAACGTGGGAGCCTAAGCCCATGAACGAAGAAGAAGAAGAAGATGTTGGGCAAAAACAGGGATTGATGAGAAGAAATGAACTGTGAAACATCATAGAGAGGGGAGAAAAAAAAAGAAAAAAAAATGGGAAAAAAACAAAACAAAACAAAAAGCCGACCTACCGACCCTATTTTTTCACCCTATGTTACCGTAAACAGACCTTTTTTTTTGGCCTAACTGTAAGAGACTGACCTGTAAGTCATTGATACCCTCCACTGCCGCCAGCTGATGCAGCTCCTCCAGGGCACTGACTATGGCCTGCACAAAACACACAGGCACACTGCAGTCAACATCCACCATCAAGAAAGAAACAACAAAAACGCAGAAATCCACTGGTATTAGACAGTCATCTTTGTGGCCATTTCTGAGATTTGGGGCAAAGTTGACTGCCGCCGCTGATTGGATAACATGGATGCCGTCTCTGAGTCTGCACAAAAAGTTAACCAGTGTCCGTCCCTGCCGGGATTCGAACCTGTGACCTTCGGATCACAAGTCAAGTGCTCTACCAACTGAGCTACCCGGCCACAGTATATTACAACCTCAGACCTGTTTACCCCCATAAGTGTTTTGGAGTAATGCTCAGCCCCAAAAATAGTAATCCTGGCACAAAAATAGTAATCATCCAGCATTCGTCGCCAATTACAACGCCGCGGCACATGACAACTGTGTCTGCGAAACGCAATCATGCACATATATATCCATCATTTACAAACAAAACACATCAGTCAGTTTTTGTAGTCATCATAATTTCAAAGAAGATCACATCAAAAGCACATGCATCACTGATTCTTTTTCTTTTGCTCGTAGTAGGCCTTTTTCAGTGTGTCAAGCGCTTCTCTACTGTACTTGCGCTTGCCGAATGAGTGAGGGCGAGACTTCACCACTAGAATAAGGCTCTCCAGCGTCTCATCAGACAGACATGATCTCTGGTCAGTCCTGTGCTTTTTCACCCCATTTTGCCATTGAAAAAAACAATGCCAAACATGTGAGTTGATGTAAAAAAAATAAATAAATAAAAAAATAAATTTTTATTTTTTATTTTTTATTTAGGCCAAAAAAAATAATAGGTGTGGTTACGGTAACATAGCCAAAAAAAATAGGGTAGGTAGGTAGGCTATCACTTTTTTTTTTTTTTTAACTTTTTTTTCTAATGTGTACAAATTAAACCTACTTGACAGGGAAATAAGTGTGCGACTCGGGCGCTTTCGCTTTCATTGCGTTTTTAGCACTCTTTTTTTTTTTTTTTTTTTTTGACAAATGTAATAAAAAGTTATAGGATCGGCCCCTAAAAATAGGGTAGGTCGGGTTACCGTAACCACACCTATTTTTTTTTTAGGCCTTATGAAAATCGTAGTCTTGACACGGATAGCGGAATGGCGTATTTTTTTGCAGAAAATCGTAATAAATTACGCCAAAATCGTAAGGGTAAACAGGTCTGCAACCTGATTTTCTTACAAATGCAGTACTAATGTCCTCTTGTCTAGACTCTAAGAGTCTAACTGCACCTGTTAAACAACAGCCTCACGCACACAGCTACTCACGTCCTCTGCCGGGGGGTCAATAAAGTCAAAGGTTAGGACGCGAGTGATGTTCAAACCCAGAAGCTGCAGCACCACGCTCGCCAGATTACACCTGTGACACAAACATACACATCTCATCTCATGCTTTGCTAGGACTGCATTAAAGTCACTTTATTCAACAATCACATGTCATGCATTTTGCTAGGACTGCATTAAAGTCACTTCATTCAACAATCACATGTCATGCATTTTGCTAGGACTGCATTAAAGTCACTTCTTTCAACAATCACATTTTAAAAACCAATCTTTCAAAATATTACTGACACAACTAAAATTGACACTTCCAGTTCAGAACTTTTTATTTTGGATTACCCTAACCTTTTCTTCTTTCTTTTTCAATTCTATTGTTTGATGGATGTCTGCACTCTCTAGAAAAAAAAACACCAGTTTACTGAGAGTGAGAATGAGCTACAGGGAACCCCCCTTTTAAGACCTCCAGTTATCTGAGAAATTCAGGTCTTAAAAAGGAGTGAGTCTTAAAATGGAGGTAAATTTACAAAGGCTATGAACAGAAAGTCTGAGAAAACAGGGTCTTAAAAGGGGGGTCTTAAAAATGTAGCACGTCTATAACTGGCAGAATTTTCGGATCTCATCTATGACTAACAGAAACAATCATCTGTGTACATGTGTGTGACAGACACATTGTTAGGAAACGCTGTCGTTGCTGAGCTTTGGTTCGGTTTTGTGTGTTGCATGTGGTTGACTTGTTTGTACTTTGTGGGAAAGTACCGATATTATGTTTTGTAAACACAATATTTATGTTTGGACGAGAATGCAGGTGAACTTTCTAGTCCTGTCAAAACAAGTTGTTTACCACTTTGTTTTGAGTAGTAGGGTTCGCTCGGATTAAGTGCGTCGGCGCTTTTGATGTACGTCACAGAGAACGTCACTGTTCTAGTCCATAGACGGCTCGTATAATGTAGTTGTATCATGTTCGGTCTGGAATATTCTCGAGATTGAGTATTTGCTATATAGGCCAGCGCGATTTGTATATATATATAAAAGCTTCTACTCTGAGTTCTGCTACGATGTGCAGTTGTATGTATGGAATGCTAAATAAATCCTCGAACTCAATTTGACGAGTTGTTTTTTGCTGCTGCGAAGACGGGCGACGTAGAATAAAAGAACACAACTATACGACGTTTGAGAACTTGTGGCAATCTCAAGTGACGTGTAACACACATGCACATTTTCCGAGTGAATCCCCTACGTTTGAAGGTAAGGTCAAGCTGATTGTTTGCTAAAAACAACATGCTGTTGTTAGGTAAAATTCTAAATACACTGGAACCCCCCCTTTTAAGACCCCCAGATTTCAGACTCCCTCCCTCCCTCCCCATTTTTAGCAACTTTCTGTTCATAACCTCTGTAAACTTACCCCCATTATAAGACAACTCCCTCCTTTTTAAGACCCGATTTTCTCAGATTTGTGGAGGTCTTAAAAATTTGTGTTTTTACTGCAACAGTTGTAAGATTGACCCCAGACCTTTGTATCTCAGGCATAGTGGTGGCCCTGAAGCGCTCAAACTCTCGCTCCGTGAAGAGCCGATAACAACAGCCGGGTCCCTCCCGCCCCGCCCTCCCTGACCGCTGCACGCACTGCTCCTTGGACGCTTGCACCACACGCAGAAGGTCAAGGCCGCTGTGAGGGTTGTGCACTCTGAAACACATGTCACATGATGATTCCATTCACTTATCAGGACTGAGATAAAGGGCGTAGGGTCAAAGTTGGGGTCACAATCTTTAAAAAAATTCACTCAAATTCACTTTCAAACCCACTACCTTGTGACACACACAGTGACACACACATACACACACACACACACACAGACATACACACACAAATCTACACTTACATGTTTTCATGCATATATACGTATGTCTAAGAAAGCATGCAAAACAAAAGAAAGTAAGAAAGCATGAGGAACAAAGGGAGGTAAAAAAGAACGGTTGCTCACTTTGCCTTGACTCTGCCACAGTCGATGACGTACTTGATCCCGCTGATGGTTACAGACGTTTCCGCAATGTTGGTCGACACCACCACTTTTCTGTGACCCTGAACAGCACCACAAACAGAAAGATGTTTCTTTATAGCGGCACCAGCACACTAAGTTATCTAACTTTGCCATTGGGTACTGCTAATCTTCTCCTTCTCCCAAACAACTACAACTACGTTAAAAGAATCTAATAAAGATGATATTTCACTTGATCAGACACCAATGATATTGTTGTACAGCACACACACACAGAGGGCATTTCTCACAGACTTCAAAAGCTGCGTACACAGAACCGTCTCAGTTGTATCCCTTGTCCTGATACCATCAATGTCTATGACGTACAGCCAAGCTCCCTCTGTGAATGTGTTCCCATGATTCGTCTGAGAAAACTAGCTTCATTATGAGTGACTGGTATAAATCATCCACAGAATCATTTTCTCCTCATCACAATGGATTCACGGACTGACTAATGTTTGATTTTATTCCTGCCCCACAACCCTTTGGGTCAGAGCTGCCAGAGCTGACGCATTGATCTTTACGCTTCTATTTTTACTAATGGCTTGCGTGTACTCACACAAACAAACAAAATCAAAGTACAGTGGAACCCCCCCTTTAATGACCTTCAAAAATAAAAATAAATCAGGTATCTTCTTCTTCTTCTTCTTCTGCGTTCGTGGGCTGAAACTCCCACGTACACTCGTGTTTTTTGCACGAGTGGAATTTTACGTGTATGACCGTTTTTTACCCCGCCATTTAGGCAGCCATACGCCGTTTTCGGAGGAAGCATGCTGGGTATTTTCGTGTTTCTATAACCCACCGAACTCTGACATGGATTACAGGATCTTTTTCGTGCGCACTTGGTCTTGTGCTTGCGTGTACACACGGGGGTGTTCGGACACTTCTGCACACAAAGTTGACTCTGAGAAATAAATCTCTCACCGAACGTGGGGACGAACTCAGGCTGACAGCGGCCAACTGGCTACAAATCCAGCGCGCTACCGACTGAGCTACATCCCCGCCCAAAATCAGGTATGAAAAGGGAGGGAATCTTAAAAAGGAGGTACATTTAAAGGGGCTATGAAAAGAACATGTGAGAAAAGACTTCGTGTACACTACATTGGGGTGTGGACGTTAAAGATCCCTCTTTCCTGGCAAAAATGTATAGGCATAGATAAAAATGTCCACCAAAATACCTGCGTGACTTGGAATAATAGGCCGTGAAAAGTAGGATATGCGCCGAAATGGCTGCGATCTGCTGGCCGATGTGAATGCGTGATGTATTGTGTAAAAAATTCCATCTCACACGGCATAAATAAATCCCTGCGCCTTGAATATGTGCGCGATATAAATTGCATAAAATAAAAAAAAATTAAATTTAAAAATAAATCCCTGCGCTTAGAACTGTACCCACGGAATACGCGCGATATAAGCCTCATATTGATTGATTGAAAAGAGGGTCTTAAAAAGGAGGTAAATTTAAAGGGGCTATGAAAAGAACATGTGAGAAAAGAGGGTCTTAAAAAGGAGGTAAATTTAAAGGGGCTATGAAAAGAACATCTGAGAAAAGAGGGTCTTAAAAAGGAGGAGGTCTTAAACTGGGGAATCTTTAGAATTGGTTCCACTGTATTAGAAAATGCTCTTTTTTTTTTATCACAATAACTTGTTGAAAATCTTACAGGAGGCGTAGGATCGAAGACTCTGAGCTGTATGTGGGAGGGGAGAGCAGCGTACAAGGGGAGGACACTCAGGGCAGGTAACCCCTGCTCCAGGTTACGGCTAGCGTCTCGTATCAGTCTTACTGCCGCCTCGATCTCGTCCTGACCCGTCAGAAAGATCAGCACATCACCGCTGTAAGCAAAAATGAGTCATCAGTAATCACATCACAAAATAGCTAAACTGGAGAAAGTTCAGGGGTGGGCATTTGGACTAATGTCATTATGTGTGTATGTGTTCTTGCAATATTTTACCACAGAGCAATTAGGGGCAATACATGCAGCCCAGTGGAAGCCAAAGTAACAGCAACACAGAATGGACCCTCCCCCCCCCCCCCCCCCCCCCCCTCCTGTGTGCTTTTTTGGAAGACCCCCAAGTTAAGACTTCTCTCATTGTGAGACCTTGGTTTTTCAGATTGTCTGTTGATAAGGCCTAAAACAAAAATAGGTGTGGTTACGGTAACCCGACCTACCCTATTTTTAGGGGCCGACCCTATAACTTTTTATTACATTTGTTAAAAAAAAAAAAATTGGACAAAAATTGAAAAAATTTTGAAAAAAACCAAACAAAAACACCCCGAGTGCAGAAAACGCAATGAAAGCGAAAGCGCTCGAGTCGCACACTTATTTCCCTGTCAAGTAGGTTTAATTTGTACACATTAGAAAAAAAAAGTTAAAAAAAAAGAAAAGTGATTGCCTACCTTCCTACCCTATTTATTTTGGCTATGTTACCTTAAAGGCATATGTACGCGCTCCCGTGTTTACAAAGTGTAGTTTGCCCATAATCGATGTCAAACGCACCATAAGACCATGTAATGACGATATGTCGCCATGCGCGGACCATATACATGCATTACAGCTTGTTTTAGAGTCTCAAAAACTTTGGATGTAAACAAAGACGCGGAGTTATTTCCCTTGCGTCAACGCTACCTCTGTTGGCAAATCTATAAATAGGACGATCCAGATCAAAATGAAAATTAACATATCTCAACATTGAAGGGGTCCTAGACCACAATATTTTGCAGGGAACTTAATTTAGCATGTCTCCAGCTGTTGGTAAAGCAATTAGCGTGTATAGTCATCGAGTACATATGGCTTTAACCACACCTATTTTTTTTTGGCCTAACATGTGTAAATGTACCATCATTTTAAGAATCACTGCAGACACTTTATGAAGTAAACTCTAATTACAAAATAGCTCTAGACTCAAACCACACAAAGCAAAATATCAAAGGAAATACACATCTGAGTACTCACACAGCGTCCTGGTTCCTGTGTATCTGGAAGAGAGTGACGATGGAGGCGTGGAGGTAGTCACTCTGGGCCTGAGCCGGGTGGTAGATCTGCACACACAACCATAAACCAGTAAGAAAGCAACCCGATTTTCCATGAGAGAAACCTCACAGGACTAATATATCTTATCCTTAAAGTTAAACTACTTGTACACTGACGGAAACTGCTACAAAAAACGCACACACACATGCACTGACACATGCATGCACACAAGGAAACACATACCTATGGAAACAAGCTAGTACAAGCTAGTACAGTAAAAACAACAATGACCCTACCTGCACTGGGTACTGACGTCCTTCAACATAGAGTACAGGTGCACTGTTAAAGTACGCTGAGAAGTGGTCCACATCCATGGTGGCAGACATGATAATGATCTGGAAACAACACACAGGTCACAGTTAAACAAGAGGCGAAGCCTTCAAGGCTCAAGTAAGAAATAGACAAACAGTAACACAAACTCAATCACTCCGTCACACATACACACCCACACACACAGTAAGCTTAGGTGACGACTGTGCAAGAAAGAGAGACACTAGATCTAGATCTGTCTGTGTCTGCATGTAGCCTACTTACAGGGACACGACTGCCAAATAGTCTCGGCCCGCTCAAAATAACAATGACCGAGACCACACACACCACGCGAGAGAGAAAGACTACAGGGAGGCATGCAGTCATGATGCATTAATTGACGTCAAACACTTTTGACCGTGACGTAATCTTATGCGAGCTTTATCCATAGTCTTGGATAACCACTCACACATAGACTCGGAAATGTTAAAGTTTCTACCACAGACATACACACACACGCACACACGCACGCACAAACGCACGCACAGACAGACAAAGTTACGATCGCATAGGCTACACTTACGTGAGCCAAAAACAAGCACACACAAAAGAAAATGAAATCATTAAAAACAAGAAATTCCTATGAGGTAGGAAAAACACCCCCGTCAAAAGGAAATAACCTTCTCAGTTGGTGGCAGTGACTGAGTGAGAATGGTTATTTCCCTTTGACCATGAAGATGTCCCTGTATAAGTCCTTGTATAATTTTAATCCACCAATAACTCCCTAACCGTGTGTTTGACTGGTCCCAATTTTTGTAAGGACCGTCGCAGGAATGTATAGAACCTGTTCACCAAGTTTGGTGACGATCGGTCCGTTCATTCTTGAGATCTATATGCGAACACAAACACACAAACACACACACAAACAAACACACAAACACACAAACAAACACATCGAGCGAAACCTATGCACACCCCTATACCGGGGGTGTAATTAAATGAATTAAATTAACAAAAGGAACACTGCAAAAGGCATCAAATAAAACAGCTTCAACTAACATTAAGCGTCATCCGCACAATTGCAGCACAAGCCAGTTGTACAACACGTTTCATTTTGTTTGTGACAGTTTATTATCAACAACTACTGAGTCAATATTTGAGGTAATATTTCCTATTTCATGACTTTGAGGGCGAGTTGCACTATTTTATCATCTGCTGCATTTAGGCAGAAAAAAACCACCCCTAGCCTGAAAGAAAAACTTCAAACACCAAAATCTAGTGTCTATACTTCATACTGACCCTACGAAATGCATGGTCTGTTTTATTGTTTAGGGTTTGTGTGTGTGCGAGTGTTTTTTTCTAATTTATGTGTCCGTGATTTGTATCCCCTGAAATGATGAGAGGTGGACAACGAACCTTCAAAGGGTGCAACCCTGCAGTGACTCTCTTTTTCTGGGCTACCTTCACCACGCCAAACAAGATGTCTGTCTGTACTGTACGTTCGTGAGCTTCGTCAAGAATCACCACAGCATATCTGCAACACATTTTACATGTTACTTTATAGATTCCATAGTATAATAATTATGTGAGTGTTTTATTTTCACTCTTTTCCTCGCTTGACTCTGGTACGTGCATGCAGGCAAGGAAATACAATAAAACAGACGATACGGAGAGAGACACAGAGAGAGACACACAAGCACAAACAAGGTACACATCTCATTCACAACCCAACAGACACATGTACTGTGCAGTTCTTTAAATTAATAACAAATAATGTATCTTCAAGTTTCTCTTGATTCTGGAGAACAACTGAAGTTTGCCATGCACAAACACATACACACACACACAGACACAAACATGTGAGTGACACACACTGACGCAAACTGAATCTGCCTTGAACATTCACACACATTCTGACAATGACAAAAACGTGTACCACCAGCGTGAATGTTATGAAGGAGGACAAATTGAAGCCCAGGGATGAGGTGCACGTAGCAAAAGTAGGTACCACCCAAACGGGTAAGAACAAACCGCCGGGTCTGATTCTTTGAAATCACAACAAATCTTAAAGTTCAACCAATCCGACACTGCAGCTAACTCTCACCAGGCTGGTAACTTTCTCGTGCCCCTCCGCCCAGTTTACCAGTATCACACCTTTTCAACAGCGGGTCCAGCAGTGTCTCCCTCAGCAACATTCCGTCCGTCATGAATCGTATCTTGGTGTCCTTACTGCTCATGTCCTCAAAACGCACGCAGTAACCAACCTGCACGGACATCAAGTTCATCATCCCAATCACACATACAAACACACACATATACATGCACACAAACACACACGGTACATGTCTCATTTACAACCCAGCAGACACATGTACTGTGTACTGTGTGTCTCATCCCAATCACAGAAATAATGTTCCTCTACGCAGCAAGAAATGAAGTTTAAAATTCAATCATATTTTTATGGCTGGATCTACACCATCCAGACATGAGTATGTTTTATATTAAATAAATTGATGAATAAAAGGATGGGCTCTGTCTTAAGCATTATAGTATATACCCTTGTGTTCAGTGCATTGCATGACAAAATGTATTGAAACTGCCTGAATACTACATTTTTGAGAAAAAAAGAAAAGCAACCTTGGACAGAACACCAACACATCTTCAACACCATCTACAACGTAAGGCCAAAAAAAAAAGTTGTATGTTTCTGGTCACCCGACCCTACCTAGTTTTTTCCCGCCGACCCTAGACTTTTTTTTAATTGCATTTGTAAAAAAAAAGCACAAAAAAGCGTCAAAACGAAAGTAACAGACGGCAGATGACACAAGGGGGATAACCCTGCATCCCTTTTGTCTCATTTGTTTTGTAATGTGTTGTCTTTCTCTTTGTATAGTAAGTCCAGTCTCTTTGCGTCACTGTATAGTTATTTTCTACCCTGACCAAAAAAAAATTAACAAATAAATTTAAAGAAAAAATCCCTACCTACCTACCCTATTTTTTTTTAGCCAGTTGTTACCAGAAACATACAACTTTTTAATTTTTTTTGCCTAAGGATAAAGGTTGTGGGAAGGGAGAGGGTGGGAAGGGGGGAGATTATATGACATTCATAAGATACAGAATACCTTTAATGCAATGCACAGATTGCAAACACTAGACACTGTAACATATGAAATACATCCAGATCCATGACAACTCGGGACAAGTCTATTGTTTGAAAATGTCTGTTTGCCTGTTAGGCTGTTATCGCTTCTTTCAGTTCTGTGATTACCTGAAACGTGAGAGTATGTGATCAATCCTTACCTGTTGGCCAAGTTCCACCCCCATCTCCGAGGCAACACGCTGGGCGAGAGAGATTGCTGCCACACGTCTTGGCTGAAATAACGCAAAATTAGTCAAATCAACTGCTGCAGCTGTATCAGTAACTGGCAGATTAAAACTGAAAACCAGCGTCTTTTTCCCAGATCTTCACCCACTCCTCTCTCAGTCTCACCCTAGTTCTTTTAGTCAAATCTTTTTTTGAAAAATCATGAACAGATCCAGTGGACAAAAAAGAAAGAAATATCCAGCACCAAAATCCAATAACACTTATACCTAAAAATAGTTATAATATATTATAGATCTATCTCTGGTCAATTATCAACGTTTGTTTGTACACAAATTTGACGGGCGCAGTGGCCTAGTGGTAAGACGACGGCCTCCCAAGCGGAAGGTCGTGGGATCGAATCCCGTCCGCTGCCGCCTGGTGGGTTAAGGGTGGAGATTTTTCTGATCTTCTAGGTTGACTAATGTGCAGACTTGCCAGTGCCTTATCCCCCCTTTCGTGTGTACACGCAAGCACAAGACCAAGTGCGCTCAGAAAAGATACTGTAATCGATGTCAGAGTTCGGTGGATTATAGAAACACAAAAATACCCAGCATGCTTCCTCCGAAAGCGGTGTATGGCTGCCTAAATGGCGGGGAAAAAACTGTCATGCACATACAAATCCACTCGTGCAAAAACAGGAGTGAACGTGGGAGTTTCAGCCCATGAACGCAGAGGAAGAACAGAAGAAGAAGTACACAAAATTAATAAAGAAATGTATAACTAAATAAACATGGGTGGGAGCCCAAAATGTTGCCAGGACTGAACATTTTGGAAGGCCGGGGTCCAGGGGCTGCAAAGGCTCCGGCGGGGTGCAGGGACAGCGCCCTTGCTTGGGGGGTCTAGAGGGGCAGCCCCCCCCCCCTCCCCCCAGCCAAAAATGAATTTTAGCATTTTAGGGAGGGTTTAGGTGGCCTCTCCTGACTTGTTTTGTTTTTGTTTGTTTGTTTGCTTAACGCCCAGCCGACCACGAAGGGCCATATCAGGGCGGTGCTGCTTTGACATATAACGTGCGCCACACACAAGACAGAAGTCGCAGCACAGGCTTCATGTCTCACCCAGTCACATTATTCTGACACCGGACCAACCAGTCCTAGCACTAACCCCATAATGCCAGACGCCAGGCGGAGCAGCCACTAGATTGCCAGTTTTAAAGTCTTAGGTATGACCCGGCCGGGGTTCGAACCCACGACCTCCCGATCACGGGGCGGACGCCTTACCACTAGGCCAACCGTGCCGGTACAAACACTTGTGTAAGTTGTACTACAGTCAAACCTGTCTATAACAACCTCCCAAACAACAAACCTTCTTCTTCTGTGTGACTGTACAAACTAGGGGTCTTGACTGAGGGATATTACAGACCTGTGTGACTGTACAAACTAGGGGTCTTGACTGAGGGATATTACAGACCTGTGTGACTGTACAAACTAGGGGTCTTGACTGAGGGATATTACAGACCTGTGTGACTGTACAAACTAGGGGTCTTGACTGAGGGATATTACAGACCTGTGTGACTGTACAAACTAGGGGTCTTGACTGAGGGATATTACAGACCTGTGTGACTGTACAAACTAGGGGTCTTGACTGCGGGATATTACAGACCTGTGTGACTGTACAAACTAGGGGTCTTGACTGAGGGATATTACAGACCTGTGTGACTGTACAAACTAGGGGTCTTGACTGAGGGATATTAGGCCCAAAAAAAAAATAGGTCTGTTTACGGTAACATAGGCCCACAAAATAGGGTAGGTAGGTCGGGATTTTTTTTTTTTTTTTTCCAAAAAACCATATTTTTACGGATTTTTTTCTTTTTCTTTTTTTCCCAAATGCCAAAAAAAAGTCTAGGGTCGCGCGAAAAAAATAGGGTCGGTGGGGTTACCGTAAACAGACTTTTTTTTTTTTTTGCCTTACAGACCTGTGTGACTGCTATCTGTCCTGGTCTGCTCATCCCTCTCTCATGGAAATACTGAAAAGAGAAACAGGGGATGATGGTCAGGTCAGCATAACTTTTCTTAGGCCTAAAAAAAAAAATAGGTGTGGTTACGGTAACCCGACCTACCCTATTTTTAGGGGCCGACCCTATAACTTTTTATTACATTTGTCAAAAAACAAACAAAAAAACCCAAGAAAACGAGTGCAGAAAACGCAATGAAAGCGAAAGCGCCCGAGTCGCACACTTATTTCCCTGTCAAGTAGGTTTAATTTGTACACATTAGAAAAAAAAGTTAAAAAAAAAAAAGTGATTGCCTACCTTCCTACCCTATTTTTTTTTGGCTATGTTACCGTTACCACACCTTTTTTTTTTTGGCCTTATGTCTGTGAACTATGAAACAGTATTTTACTTTGATGTGCACTAGCTCCTCCCTCTCTCCACCCAACACCCCCCCCCCTTGCCACACACACACACACAGATATTATACTAGCATTATTGCATTGTACTTTGTAGTATTCTTAGTTGTAGTAATCACGGTTAGCAGTCTGATATTGAGTCATTCGACGGATCTCGATGTGGTATGTTCAGCACGTGTACGGGTAACGTCATCAAATCTAGTTTTTACGTATCGCGTTTGCCAAGATCTGCAGTCTTGGTGGGAGCAAATCAAAGTATACATTTGGAACATTGGACAGAGAAAGTGAGTCACGGGTGACTCAATATCTACATGTATGCGTACATAGGTCTTTGCTACACGTTCGATCATTTAGAACACTGCATTGATTCCTTTAACCATTCAACTTCAACACAGGGATGACACACAAACTTTGGGTTTGACTTGAAAACTAATGTTACTATGATAGACTTAGAATAAAATGTAACCTGTGGGATTTGTGTTGTCTTTCCGCTGCCCGTCTCACCGATAATGATGGCTGTCTGCACTTTGGACACCTCTGCCAGCAGGTGGTTCTTCACACTGAAGATTGGAAGCTTTCTTCTGAAAGCCTGCAGTGTTTCTGAAATCAGTGGGTGAGAAAAATGTCAGCCAAAAATCACTCTTCTGTTTTCAATTTCATACTCTCTCACTCTTTTGCTTTCATCATGACGAGGGCTGGTCGTAAAAAGACAAATGTTTTTTGCTCGAATACCAATCCTTTACCCTCCTTAAAACTTAAATTAAAATAAAACTCTCTATCTCTCTCTCTTCGTGTGCACGTACATGTGTGTGTGTGTGTGTGTGTGTGTGTGTGTGTGTGTGTGTGTGTGTGTGTGTGTGTGTGTGTGTGCTTCTCCGCACTCTTGTGCGTCAGTTTATGTAAGTGCCTGTGTATGCATGAGTGTGTGTGTGTGTGTGTGTGTGTGTGTGTGTGTGTGTGTGTTTCTGTCTCTGTGTGTCTATGTGTTATCTCAGAAAATGACATGGAATACCTGTTTTCGTGTTTACATTGCAAAAACTTGAAAAGACATGTCCATAGCAATCCCTGGCAGTATTTTCTGTCCGGAATATTCACAACTACAAATTCAATTTTATCATGCGATATCTCTAAAACCAAGGATAAATCTAGCCGTAAAATGAAACTCCACCTCTGTCTTTCTGCGCTAACATTGTCGGCCGCATGTTGCTCTGCTTCCATGTGGGCGCCGCCATGTTTGTTGTGAACTATTTAGGAATAAATGATTTTGACAATAACAAAACCTGGTTTCAACACTGGACCTGTTCTTAGCAATACTCTTACTCAAAGGACAACAGTTAATCCAATTAATCATTGGATAAATGGATTAAATCATTTAATACTGTTTGTAAAAAGAATTAAGGAGAAAGGATTTATTTGGTTAATTTTCTTAGTCTTGAGACTGTTGCGTAAAAGAGAACAAAGTATGCAGTAAAACATGCACATGCACTAAATTAACTATGATAATGAATACTGAAAAGAAAAACACTTGACACCAAAGCTCCGCAGGAGTTGTTCCCCTTACTTAATTGCAATATGGGCCAGGGTGGACGGACGCCTGCCGCTGAGTTTTGGAGAGCTGCTGAAGATGAGGTACGTCTGACCTCGGTGTCTTCACTAACCTTTGTGTTTGGCATAGTATAACACATTCTTTAGGCTATTTACTTGGCCTATATAATTCCTGTTCAACTACCTCTGCCTCAAAATGCAATGTGAGGGTTTATGGCTGCACTTTGTTTCACACTTATATTATCCTCTTTAGTCAGTGCAGGGACCTATATTTATCTAATGTAGGTCTATGGTCAGTGTTTTTCTGTTATGTCACACCGGTGTCGTTTTCTTCTTTTTTTCCATGCCAATACTGGTCATTGTTCTAATATGCATATCTCTTGCATGTTTTGTTTATTTACCCTAAATATTTTGTATCATTGGCTGGGGTAACTGTAGCATTTTACCTAGTTAAATATGCCTTAAAAAAACACACCGAAAACTGCCATGATGAAGACAAACTTCCTTTTATTTATGGATTCTTTAACTTACATTAATTCATAAATCTTCAGGTGAAGCTTACTCTTTAACCAGATATTCTGTTCTTGTTGTACTTTTATTCTGCTTTAGCTTTGCACTGAACGAAACGTTCCAATACAATTTCAACAGCAAATACCTACATCTGGCTGATGGACAGCATATAACATTTACAGGTGCATTGTTCACGTCAACCGTGCTGTTATAGGATCCCGCGCCAAGTCCAAATTCAGATCCATCTTTCGCTAATTTCCATTTGGTTTACTGGATTCTCAAACTGGATAAATTGTTTGTAACTTTACAGACACTGTATCCGGTCACAGGTGTAATCCGGTTTGAGGATACAAGTGTGAAACTTGCGGGGTCAAAAGTGCAGGTTGCCACTCGTTTATGAGTGACCTGTGCAAGAATAACAACTTTATGAATTCAACAGTGGAGTTGCAGGTACCATCTAAAAGGTGAGATTCCATGTGTCTAACCGGCGTTGTGAAGTTGCCCTGTTACTCGCGTTTTACAGGAGTTGCACACTTCGTTTACGAGTCGAGCAAACGTCGGTGAGCATTGTACGTGACCGGCCTGCCAGAACTTTGTGTCACTGATGTCAGAAACACACAATATTCGTGTATGTTTCTCGATGAAGACCTCTCGAAATACTTTGCCACTTAACAGTAGAAACTTGTACGCGTTAGAGTAAGTTAGACTGTCTTCTTGACAAAAATAAGGAAAGGGGATTGTACCTACCAACACAGACGGAGAATTCAAACCTTTGGTGGTTTCAGGGAGCACTGGATGACTGTGTCAGGGCACAGGCGGAAGGTATTGTCCACTGGACTACTACTATCACAGAAAGTAGTCTTTCTGTGATAGTAGTAGTCCAGTGGACGATACCTTCCGCCTGTGGTCAGGGTTTAGCCTGGAAGAAAAAGACAATGGGACATTTGTCCCCCTCAACCAAATTCTGATGGGACATTACATAGTCGATGGTAAAACGCATAAAGCAGGCTAGGCGGTCCGAAAATGCTTTTGTCGAAAGATGCAAAATAGTGTTATTTAGTGCCATATGATGATATGAGAATTTGCCAGTGTATCCGGTTAGTGAGTGTGTGTTGGTCTGTGTTTCGATCAATATCGCTTCTGTTGACAGTTTCAACAGAAGTAATCGCGCAAGCACAGATAGTTTGCAGAATTGAGGTCTAACGAATGACGTATCACAACGTGCGCGGTCGTCCTTGGCGGTCAAGAAAGCCGCGGGCGCCGCCGCGATCATTGCGCAGACGACACTTCTAGACCGCCAATATTTTTTGTGCGCATCACGTGCTCCACATAAATCGGCCGAAAACGAAGCAATTGGGAAACTTGGATAGGTGGAATACTAATGAATTACATTTTAAAAGCAAATCACATTGCATTTTACAATCTCGAAAGTTGCTCGGCTTGGCGTGCGTTTTTGCCTCTAGCTCATTCCGAATATTGTACTCCTGTGAAAAGTGTGCATGGGGTGGCGCAGTGGTAAGTAATCTCAGTGCGCCCTTTGACACACTGAAGGCAATTCCAATCGGACATTTTGAGATGTTATGAGCCAATGGCGCAAGCAGACCTGTTTACCCTTACGATTTTGGGGTAATTTATTACGATTTTCTGCAAAAAATACGCCATTCCGCTAACCGTGTCAAGACTACGATTTTCACAAATAATAAAAATGTTAAAAAAAAAATTACATTGTTTTTTAAATTTTTTATTAATTTACATGTTTGACATTGTTTTTTTCAATGGCAAAATGGGGTGAAAAAGCACAGGACTGACCAGAGATCATGTCTGTCTGATGAGACGCTGGAGAGCCTTCTAGTAGTGAAGTCTCGCCCTCACTCATTCGGCAAGCGCAAGTACAGTAGAGAAGCGCTTGACACACTGAAAAAGGCCTACTACGAGCAAAAGAAAAAGAATCAGTGATGCATGTGCTTTTGATGTGATGATTACTATTTTTGTGCCAGGATTACTATTTTTGGGGCTGAGCATTACTCCAAAACACTTATGGGGGTAAACAGGTCTGCGCAAGGCGCACTAGTAAATGAAACCCTGCTGTGCTATTGACATGTCTGTTAACTTTCATTTGCATGCAGTAGTCATAATAACACGCACAGTAAACTGTAAATAGAAAATTTCTGCAATCTTGATTGTTTCAAAAGGTACACTGCATAATATCAAGATTGAGTTAGATTTTAGAACCCATAAAAAAAACAAGTCGCGTAAGGCGAAATGACTACATTTAGTCAAGCTGTGGAACTCACAGAATGAAACTGAACGCACTGCATTTTTTCACAATGACCGTAGTCCGCCGCTTGTGCATAACGGAGTGAAACTGACGAGCCTGTTCAGCGCGGTAGTGGTTTCGCTGTGCTGCATAGCACGCTTTTCTGTACCTCTCTTCGTTTTAACTTTCTGAGCGTGTTTTTAATGCAGACATATATCTATATGTTTTTTTAATCAGGAACCGACAAGGAATAAGATGAAATTGTTTTTAAATTGATTTCGGAAATTTAATTTTGATCATAATTTTTATATTTTTAATTTTCAGAGCTTGTTTTTGATCCAAATATAACATATTTATATGTTTTTGGAATCAGGAAATGATGTAGAATAAGATGAACGTAAATTTGGATCGGTTTATATAAAAAAAAAATTATTACAATTTTCAGATTTTTAATGACCAAAGTCATCAATTAATTTTTAAGCCACCAAGCTGAAATGCAATACCGAAGTCCGGCCTTCGTCGAAGATTGCTTTACAAAAATTTCAATCAATTTGATTGAAAAATGAGGGTGTGACAGTGCCGCCTCAACTTTTACAAAAAGCCGGATATGACGTCATCAAAAGTATTTATCGAAAAAAAGAAAAAAACGTCCGGGGATATCATTCCCAGGAACTCTCATGTCAAATTTCATAAAGATCGGTCCAGTAGTTTGGTCTGAATCGCTCTAAACACACACACACGCACAGACACACACACACACACACACATGTACACCATGACCCTCGTCTCGATTCCCCCTCTATATTAAAACATTTAGTCAAAACTTGACAAAATGTAAAAAGACATCTAAAACTACAGAATGCATGCATCATGATGCATAGTTGTCGCTTCTATGAGGATGTGATTGTGACTGCATCTGTTTTTCTTCTTCTGCCAGCAAACCAGTGAAGTGGTGAGACCACGATGGGTATCCTGGGATTTTTGAACGAGAGGGAGACTGGTTCCTTCAAAGCTCAGCGCTACAGACAGTGTCACAAAAGCGTGCGGGAATGGCTGGAACGGCTGTCTGCCTCACCTGTCCTCAACCAGGTGAGTGTTATTGAGTTGAAACTTTGAGTTTGATAAAACTTTTTAAGCCAATTTTTTCTCTCTCACTTGTTTGTAATTTGCATTGGGATTCTTGATGATGTCTTTTGTTTAATTGTTATTAATTAAATTATTCTTGTTGGTTTAAACAATGTTTTATTAAATCAAACTGTGAAACATGATACAACGATAAACAATAGGGACACGAATTCAAGCGAACGCTTATATTATGCGCCCTACGTAGTTGGAAAATAACACAAATATGATGTTGGACAAACATTACTTATAAACTGTGGAACTATCTAGATCAAAAGCATAGTTAAAGCAACCCAGAAAGAATAAGAAAAAGCTAGCAGGAGGACGAGGGGGGGAGGGTGGAGGTGGGAGGAAAGAACGGTAGGTACATATATATGAAAGATGAAGGTGGTTAGCGCATACAAAAAGAATATACATTGTACATTATAAACTGTAATCCAGTGGCAAATAAGCAGTAGTTCGCCAAATATATATCTATATTTGAAAAATGCATATAAA
Source organism: Littorina saxatilis (assembly GCF_037325665.1). Classification (NCBI taxonomy): domain Eukaryota; kingdom Metazoa; phylum Mollusca; class Gastropoda; order Littorinimorpha; family Littorinidae; genus Littorina; species Littorina saxatilis. Next base: position 9,613,727 of record NC_090247.1, on the reverse strand, counting down.
ATAAGGGTTGTTGGCATGAATATGCGTACTGAGTCAAATCAACAAAAACAATCAGATTCACAGATAAACGATTGGACACTTTCAAAAATAAGCTTGTTGGTGCGAAGAGAAAGGTTTTCGCTACCATTTAACAATATTTCAACATGTCTGTAATTTACAGGTAGTGCATACGGATAGTTCCTTAGTATAGAGTCTGGGGATGTGAGATGTGCATGATGTGTTGTTTGAATCTGACAGTGATTGTATGATTTTTGTATACATGTATTGTTGTCACGCGCTTTGAACTTCTGATAAGGCGCTTTATAAATGCCCGTTATTATTATTATTATTATTGTAGACAGGCGAGCATCTACGTACAAAGGGCATTGTGTCAAGTAATGGTCAGCTGTTTCGTTCAGGTAGCCGCAAACGCACTGCGAATTTCCCTGTAAGTGGCGTAAGTGCATGTTGTTCTCAGTCGGTTTGTTTGTTGCAAATCATCCAATTCAGTGATTCGCAGACTTTAGATTGTAAAGTCTTAAAAGTAGAAGCAACAAGAAGCAAAGATTTTGGATGTAAATTGTTAAATAGTTTTTTAATCAAATTAATGAGCATCATCTGATATTCATTATTATTTTTTTCTTCTTCTTTTTTTACAGCCATGTGAGTTTTCTGGAGAACCAAAGGCGACTTTTCTTGTAGATTTCAGTCCTGACAGGTGAGTGATTTATTGTGTGGGTAATTTGATTTGCGTTTTGTTCACTTTCCCATAGACATGCATTTCAACTTGGTCTTCAGTCTTTCAAAAGGAATTGGTATATGTTATTAATTTATGAAGTTCGGTTCAAATGAAAGGCTTGTTGTTTTCACCTTATATCGATGTACATTTCCTGAACATGTAAAATATGAATAAACATTGTTTAAACCAAATGAAATGCATGGTTAAATAGATCTGTCATTGTAAATGTTTCAAAGTTTTATGGAGCACACATGATAGTGATACATTAAGCAAAGGTCTAAGTACTATCAATATCATTTGTTTGTTTTGCATGTTTATTGATTTTTGTGTGTTTGTTTAATTCTGTTTACAAACCACTGCGTACAGTAAACTGTGTGTACCGGCACGGTTGGCCTAGTGGTAAGGCGTCCGCCCCGTGATCGGGAGGTCGTGGGTTCGAACCCCGGCCAGGTCATACCTAAGACTCTAAAATTGGCAATCTAGTGGCTGCTCCGCCTGGCGTCTGGCATTATGGGGTTAGTGCTAGGACTGGTTGGTCCGGTGTTAGAATAATGTGACTGGGTGAGACATAAAGCCTGTGCTGCCTGTGCTGCGACTTCTGTCTTGTGTGTGGCGCACATTATATGTCAAAGCAGCACCGCCCTGATATGGCCCTTCGTTATCGGCTGGGCGTTAAGCAAACAAACAAAAGTAAACTGTGTATTCAGTTATGACTTTGTGAGAGTCCATACTGACCCCAAATTGTGTAGCACAATCTAAAGAAAGTGTTGTCTGCAGACTACATGTGTACAATATATGGGGGGGGGGGGGGGGGGGGGGGGCAGCCAACACCTAGGCAGAAAACTCTTACTGTGATTTCACCAAAAAATGTTGCAACTGACTGCATTAGGTCAATAGAACTATTTACATTAGTTATACTAGTGAATGAATATAATTATTGCCTATTGGTCCTGTGGGCGCTTCACTTATGTGCATTCTGTCGAGTTTTCAGAGATAAGAATGAGACTTCCTGATTGTGAAGTTCTTCCGTTTTAACCCATCCTGGTACTCTTCTTCTTCTTCTACGTTCCCGGTTGTTGGGTTTGATGCGTGCATGCCTGGTTTTCTCCTGTAGATGGGTGTCGGCACAGGAGGTCTGCCCGCTGTCCTCAGCCAACATGCTCCGTCTTCATGGCAGCTCAAATTTTTTATCGAGGTTCTCTCCTCTAGATCCGCCGTGTTTCGCCTAGGGGCTTGCGCTGCCTAGTTGATAGGGTCACCTCGTAGAGGATGTGGTCATAGACCACGCACGGTCGGTCTTGGGATAGGGAAACGTTATGCTAGTCCGGAGGGATTACGCCACAATGGTCACCTCGCGAAGACCCAGGGTCCTAGATTAGGGAGGTCCAAGGGGGAGCACCGGGAGGGCTACCCCTCTACCCGCACCTCCAACACAATCCCTTCCCCTGGTAGCTTCATCCCCAAGGAGGAAACAGCTACCTGCAACACCCCATCCTGGTACTCAGTTTGGAATGAAAAGTTTGACAAGACTTTTAGTTTCATTCATTGTTAAGCAGTTAAAAGCACCCTGGCCGTGTGTCAACCTCTGTCTGCCTTCTCTTCTTGGAAGGATAAGAAAATGTATGGATAAGCTTGACTTAAAAAATAAAAAAAATCTTGTTATTTTTGTGTGTGGATATTTTCCATTCTCATCTTTGGTTCTAACAAAAGCAATACACTGAAAGCAGTGCAGTTTAATTGAGGGGCTGTCAGAATACTGACCCTCTCAATCCCAAGGTTTCTACTCTGTGTGTGATGGTGACCCCTACTACCAGGGTTCCAATAATTGCCCCCTATGTTGTGGTCAGCTGGGTCACTAACCGGTCACTCAGATCCCTGACCAAAGAGGGTAGAAGCTTCTAGTTCTACCCTCTTTGCTCTGACCACTGCCTTTCCCCCTTCCCAGCCCTAGGCTCGACCCCCACCCCCCTTGCTCTGCTGCTTCTCCCCTGCCTGTCATGCTGAACTGGACTGGTCAGTGGTGTGAAAGGAGTAGGGTGGGTCAAGCAGTCACTGCACAGGTTATTTTGCCTGTTGGTATTTTAGTGTATTTTGGTTCTTTTCCTTTATAAACACAGGCTTATTTTTTTTTTTTGCTACTGCTACTGTGCTAGTGTTTGGATTCACCGGAAGGCATGGTTCAGAATTGTTTGCTCTACTTTCTTAGCAAGTTTAGAGGTTACAGTGACCTAAGTTTCATCATGACATTTAACTTAAGTTAATTACACTAGTGTCAATGTCAAACACCTGCAGCCTTCAAGGGGCCCTACCCTTTATGGACATCATGATACTTTCGCCTCTGGGGAATCTTAACTATCTTCTCTCTCCCCACCCCACCCCTTCCAAGCAATCACAGATGGAACCCCCAATTTAAAGCTTTCACTCTTTTAACCTTCTTTTTAAGATTTTCTGTTGACCTGTGTACATTGTACCCCACTTCAAGGCTCCCTCTCCTTTCAGACCTCAGATTCTCTCAGACTTGTTTGCAGTCTTAAAATGGGGTATCACTGTACCACTAGCCTAGCAGCATTTCTGTAGAGCTATCCAGTGTCTAGTGTTAATGGTGTGGCTTTGGTAATCCTCTAAATTGCTGTCAGCACTTTGACATGTGCAGCAGACAGCTTGCTTCATTGCCCCCCCCCCCCCCCCCCCCCCCCCAAAAAAAAAAAAAGCCCATACACATGCATAAACACACATACACACACACTCACATAAAATCAATAATAAAATAATAAACAAGCAAAGATTAAGACAATATTAAAGAGTGTGTGACAGATAGAGCTGAGACAGACAGAGAAGGATAAGAATAAGGATAAGGCCAAAAAGAAAAACATGTCTTGTTTCCGGTAACCCGACCGACCCTATTTTTAAGCGCCGACCTTAAAGGGTTTTTTCGCTTTTGGCACACACAAAATAAAAAGGGAGGTAATCGGTCGATGAGACTTCACAATCGAAGAGACTTACCTCCCGTTTCCGTCGTCATGCAAAAAAAACATGGCGGCCAATGACACCGGGAATCCCTCTCAAGGGTCTGTGGCAAGATTTCCTCTTGCAGTTATTCTAGGAAAATGTGTCCACACACCTGACAAGAAAGTCACAGCAACATTTTCTGCCAATCTCACCGTAGCTGCTACCTTTTTTGACATTTGCGGCCCGCTTAACCCCAAAGTGTACTCTGCTCAAGCGAATTTAGGGCCAGGGGAAAGCAACATCCGATAAGTTTGTTTTGGAGTGGGGCTTGACGGTCAGCGACCTTGTAATAATAATTGTAACAATGTAAGTAAACTAAGGAAGCGTTTAAAAATAATTAAAAAAACACGTAAAAAGACGTTAACAAAACGTAAGAAAAAGGTTTTAAAAAAAATAATAAAAAAAATAAATAAATAAAATTAAAAAAAAGACCGACCGACCCTATTTTTTTTGGCGATGTTACCGGAAACAGACATATTTTTCTTTTTGGCCTAAGAAAGACATGAATATGGTGCAAAGGGGAGTGTGTGGTAAACAGAGAAAGAGGTGACAGAGAGAGATGAAGATGAATGATACCAGAGGCAGCAAGTGAATGAATGTGACAGTGTTAAAAGGGTTCAGGGGTTGTGAACTTTGACCCAGGGTCACCACAGTGACACTGATAGGGTTGTGGTTGGGGGAAGAGCATTGTAAAGTAACCTTCTTGGCAAACAGGCCGCTGATCAGAACCCTTTCACTAAATGAGAGAACTAGCAACAAGGGGGTGAAGATTATTAAGCCAAAGAGAAATGGAAGTGAAGAATGTTAAAGGAGGAGGGGGAACTTTTAACAGCCTTCATGATTAGGTAGTGAAAAACAGATGGAAGGGGAATTATCTGGGTGTTTGTTTTTTTCTTCTCCGGAAAATGTTGTCTATTTCTTTCTACTGAACTCTTCTCTTGTTCAGTTGTTACCTTCACCGGTGCCATCCATTTATCTCTGCTTTCAGAAATAATGAAATGCTTTTAGGCCCCCCAAGGCCAACAAATTATGGTCGGTAGTCAGTTACTTATTCATCTTTTGTTTTTTTAAATTTGTTTTAATTATTGGATTTAAAGTTTTTTATTTTTTATTTACACAGATATGTGTATTTCTATGGGCCGGAAATAGTGCAAGCTGTGTCCCCTGGGTGTCAAAGAAGAGTAACTTTCCTTGTAAAGTTTGGCTGTGAATAATTTTGTTATTGAAACAAAAATGAAGTGTACAATCAGAATCTAGCAGTACAAACAAGTCATACGATTGGGAGGAAATATAGGGTCAGTTGGGGAATCAGAAACATTGTAAGATGTTTGGTGGCTTGTTGACAGACCAGCTTTTTCGTTGGTCCAAGGGGACCATGTCGTCTTTTGTTTCATCTTTTATCGACCAAGGCCGAAGGCCGCGGTTGATAAATATTAGACAAAAGGCGATATGCTCCCCGAGGACCAACAACAAAATGCTGGTCTGACGACAAGCCACCAAACATCGTTTTTGTCATCGTTTTTGGCAACAAAATGCACATTAACCCACAGGGAGATGAATTTTTAAAATCCAACTCCGGGCCACAAAGCATCGTCACAGTAGCTCGATATAACATGTCAACCTTGTATGTGACGTCAAACGTAGCTTGTTGACGCTTTTCTTCCAGTCTGAAAATGTACAGAGCTGCGATCATACGTGTGAGTTCAGTAAGTGTTGAGCATATTTCTTTTCTTTTTAAGTGTTTGTGACTTTTCGTTGTGGATTTTGCGATTACAGAGATAAGTTGCAAATTGACCATGAGTCGCCGCGGTAATTATCAACATTGATTGGGTCTTTGAGAGTGAATGCTTACAATCGTTGTCCTCGGAAACACAAATCCAAAGCCGCGATGGTTCCACACATCAAACAATCAGCCTGATTGGCTTTCACTTTGACAATCCACGTTTCACCTGAAAGCTCAAACCCATCCACCACCTCGATTTATTGCATGGGAAACATGAGATTTATTTCCCAGGTGTTTGTGAATGAAAACTCGTGAAAATGATGACAATCTTTGTTATTTTCTTGGCTTTATTTCTTATAATCATAAGTCTGGTTCTGGGCGGTCTGAACTTTTAATAATACGCAGAGTAACAAGCCCTTTGGCTACCTGAAGATTGCAGGAATATTGAGATTGTGTGTGTCAAACAATTGCAGTATGACTACAAGGAATCACTGGTTCTGTACTAATTGCTTTGTACAAAAAGCAAAGGGAGCAAAATAAACACAGAAACAGCGTCAGGGGAAGAGGACGACCCCCCACGCCCAGTTAAGATTGACTTTTTCAGGGTTTTTGCCTTATAACGTCTGTGAATTTACACACAAAAAACACTTTCATTACCACATTTTTACACCGCAGTATGCTTCAACACATTTCCTCAGATTTTTATTTTTTTCTAATTTTCAGGACCAAGATTGCGTCGGCCCATGGTGACCACACCGTGCGGGTGACAGAAATCTCCACGGGCAAGTGTACCCACATCCTGACGGGTCACCCGCGTACCCCGTGGTGTCTGGCCTTCCACCCCTCGCACGACGACATCCTGGCGTCCGGCTGTCTGGGGGGGCAGGTCCGCATCTGGGATCTCAGGGTACGTACCAGTCACCACTTGTTATTCCAAAATACAGTGGAACCACCCTTTTAAGACATGCAAACATCTGGTCTTAAAGTGGAGGTACATTTACAGATGTTATAGACAACATCTGAAAAGTCAAGGTCTTAGGAACAGGGAAATCTTACATTGGAGGGGGTCACAAGAACAAGAATTTATTCCACCATATATAGTTATAGCCATTGGTATTAATTTGCCCTGATGTAGAAACACTCACTCATACATCCATACACAACAACAACAACAACAACAACAACAACAACAACAACAACAACAACCGGTGTTGATTCCATGTGACATTTTTCTGACCTTGCTCCAGTCTACCCAGCTGGAAATGGGTACACGTACCTGACCCTATTTAGAGCGAGGGAAGGCAAAGGCTGTGTGGGAGAGGAGATGGGCACCGCCCTCACAAAGCTGGCCCAATACAAGTTGACATCTCTAGCATCTCCCTCCCCTACAATCAAATATGGTTATTTGAATACCTTTACCATCAATCTCTGGCATAACAGCAGCTGTGTGTGTGTGTGTGTGTGTGTGTGTGTGTGTGCCTGTATTGGCGTTAGGCGGTAATTACTGGTATTTTACCGGTTGAAATGAGAAAATACCGGAAACAAAATGGTTACCGGTTGATTTTTAGAACTACCGGTTTTTTTCGCTGGTAAAACAACAAAACCAGTACTCTGAGTTGGACTCTTACTGGTTCCAATGACCAGCCTACCGCTTTTTCTTAGACTGTTTGCTTCATAAAAGTTTGTGTACTGGTTTGAAAAAATACTGGCGCCATCACTGTGTGCATTTTATTAGCTTGTGTGTGTTGTGTGCTTGTCAACCGGATTGTATATGTTGTGTGTGTCTTGTTCACAGTACACACAGTGGTGTTTTGCTCTCAATACTTTTCATGAATGTATGTATGTCAGGTCAACGCTCATTTTCTTTCCAAGCACCTAGCCAATGGAACACACTACCTCTCCCCCTCCGTCAACAACAGTCCCTCGAATCATTCAAATCTGCACTTAAGACATTCCTTTTTTCCAAATAATCCATGCATTCTACACTGCCCACCCCCATCCCACCCTGAATAACTGTACATATTTAATGGTTGATGGTGTGTGTGTGTTAGTGACTTTAAGCCTCCGTGTGTGTGAATGAGTGTATGTGCGCCTTGAGTCGTCTGTTGGTGAGATATGTGCGCGTTATAAATATTCGTATTATTATTATTATTATGTATGTTTGTTTATTGATATGGGGTTCCACTGGAGCAGTAAGTTTCAACCTGTGATCATTACGTGTTGTGTTCAGGGAGGAGGCAGTGAGGTGTTCCACTCGGACAGTAATTCCTTGATAGCGTCGCTGACCTTTCACCCCATCGACCGGGTGCTGGTCTTCTCCACCAAGAATATGCTCTACTTCTGGAACTGGACGCAGCAAGAACCGTTCACCTGTTGCACCACCACCTTTGAGTATGAACGTGTCAGGTGAGGTGCTGTCAGATATGTATGAGTGCACTTGTTTGTTGTTGTGTGTCTGTGTGCGTGCATGTATGTGTGCAAGCGTGCAACTCAACTCAACTCAACTCAACTCAACTCAACTCAACTCAAATTTATTAATCCATATGGAAATTATATTGTGACAATACTCATTTCCAATCAAAAGAATAAGAATGCATAATAAAAAATAAAAACATCATAAGAAAATAAGTGAGTATGATTATTATGAGTATGATCACAGTCTCACTAACGCAAACAGTCATCCGTCAAGTCAAGTCTGCCAACACACAACTCACTCACACAACAACAACAGCAACAGCAATACAATTTAACAAAAACCATAATTCCAATAACAAAAAGACGTCCAAGAGTCCACCTCCACATCCACGCACACACAAGGTATACAAAGCACCACATGTCGACTAGAACACCGCACATTTGAACTACGGTAATACAGTTACTAAAAATACATACATTACAGATAACCCAGCAACAGAGTACAGTAATAATTATGACAGAGAAACATGATAGAGGCCTCTAACATGTGATTGGTTGAAAGCATGGATAGCTCTGGGAACAAAAAAATTGCATGTCAGTGTGCTTAGTGTGTATACCGTGAGGGGGGGGGGGGGGACACGGCAAGGTTTGTTCACCTGTTGCACCACCTCTGATACATGTGTGGTGGGGGGGGGGGGGGGGGGCTCAGCAAGAACTGTTCAACTGTAGCACCACCACGTTTGAGTATGAAAGTGTCAGGTGAAGTGTTGTAAGACTAAGAAAATTAATATTTATGTGTGACTGTGCTGTACACAGGTATCTGTGACAACAACCAAACATTTAATGTCTTACCTGTGTGTTGCGATATGGTGTTACAGGTGGGTCAAGTTTGACCGACTGGGTCACTACCTGTACACAGGTATCTGTAACAACACCACCGTCACTAGGCCGCCAATGTACGACATCGTTAACAGGTCAGTGAATCAATTGCTTGTCATGTGTTTGTGTCTTTTGCTCACGGATGCCTTTTGCCTGCTGCAAGCTTCTGTTACTTTTGGCTGCTGCAAGCTTCTGTTACTTTTGGCTGCTGCAAGCTTCTGTTACATTTTTCTGTTCAAGCTTCCGTTCCGTGTGTCTTGAATACTAATGGCTCTCTTTACTTTTTTTCTTTTGTCTGAAGCTTTTCTCCATCTCTCTCTCTCTCTCTCTCTCTCTTTCTCTCTGTCTCTCTGTCTCTCTCTTTCTCTCTCTCTCCCTTTCTTTCTCTTTCTCTCTCTCTCTCCCTTTCTCTCTTTCTCTCTCTTTTTCTCTCTCACTCTCTCTCTCTCTCTCTCCCTTTTTCTCTCTCTCTCTCCCTTTCTCTTTCTCTCTTTCTCTCTCCCTTTCTCTCTCTCTCTCTCCCTTTCTCTCTCTCTCTCTCTTTCTCTCTCTCTCTCTCTCTCTCTCTCTCTCTCTCTCTCTCTCTCTCTCTCTCTGTCTCTCTGTCTCTCTCCCTTTCTCTCTCTCTCACTCTCTCTCTCTCTCTCTCTCTCTCTCTCTCTCTCTCTGCTTATTATGACTATTATCCAAAGTATTGCCACATTAATGCCAATCCCTCCAACATTGGCCTTTCAGAAATGATAGACAGAGCGGCGGGGTATCCCATCCCAACTGGCAACAGAGACAGTCCAACCGACAGCGCTACGAGCGACTGGTCAGTCAGATCAGGGATGACCAGCAGCAGAGATTGAGGGACAGTACTGCCTCAGGTAAGGAGGAGGAGAACTGTAAACTACTTCTGCTCTGCTGCTGAAAATGTTTTTCATAATATTGTATTGTCTGGGTTGTAATGAATTTGAGAGCGAGTTGCTCCGAATGTGTTTTTTGAAGTTAAATGTGTGTATAGTTTTACAACAGAGGGCTTTGTTGTGGTGATGATGTTGCTGCTGCTTTGTGGGTGCGTGTGTGTAGGGGTGCATACACGCGTGAGCGAGAGAGAGTGAGATAGTTTTGGGAACAGTTGGAAGAGATGTGACTGGGAGAGAATGTGCAATGCAAGCGGGAAAATGGTGATAGTTTTGGGAACAGTTGGAAGAGATGTGACTGGAAGAGTATGTGCAGTGCAAGCGGGAAAATGGGGATAGTTTTGGGAACAGTTGGAAGAGATGTGACTGGAAGAGTAAGTGCAATGCAAGCGGGAAAATGGGGATAGTTTTGGGAACAATTGGAAGAGATGTGACTGGGAGAGTATGTGCAATGCAAGCGGGCAAATGGTGATAGTTTTGGGAACAGTTGGAAGAGATGTGACTGGAAGAGTATGTGCAATGCAAGCGGGCAAATGGTGATAGTTTTGGGAACAGTTGAAAGAGATGTGACTGGGAGAGTATGTGCAATGCAAGCGGGCAAATGGTGATAGTTTTGGGAACAGTTGGAAGAGATGTGACTGGAAGAGTATGTGCAATGCAAGCGGGAAAATGGTGATAGTTTTGGGAACAGTTGGAAGAGATGTGACTGGAAGAGTATGTGCAATGCAAGCGGGCAAATGGTGATAGTTTTGACTTGTGCTAAGACCTCCACACCAGAACATTGTGTCAACATACAGTATATTCTCTCAACTTTCTCTGCTGCTCAAATTTCCAATGAATGATCTGTGTTTTGTGCAGAGAGACCGAGATCGCCTGTGCATGAAGACCGGCTGAGACAGGCGTACGACTACGCTCGGTACGTGACCAGTCACTCGCGGGACAACTACAGCTGGATACAGCTCAGCCGACGTCGTGCCGCTCGTAGAGGGGGAGCTGTCGATGTGGATGAATCCGCCAACAGGTGAAGGAGAACTTTCTATTTTCTTCATCACTTTGAGTAAATAACTGGATTTGCAACAGTCACAAAGGCATACCTCAGTCCATGTCTGGCCACTCGAGATGGGTAGAACTCGTGTCAGGCGTTAAGGTTCACCCCTGAGTCAGAATGCAGATACAATGGAAAGTGTTTAGTTGGGTGGACTGTAAACATCTAACCAGACAAGAAGAAGAAAATAAGTTGCTGAGGTTTCTCAGCATTGTTATTTTATGGTGTGTTTTTTATACCTCTCGCTGCCTATAGGCCCATTGCAGAAACTCAAGTTATCAACAGCATTTCTACTCGGCGCGCGCGGTATGAGAATCACGGGTCGTAACTCTCTGGAATTGGTCACCCGCCGCCATGTTGGATGGCTTGCACGATCTCTGACAGTGCTTGAGCGTTGGGTGGCGACTCGACAAAAGTGAAAATGACACGTTGTGTGGCATAGGGGGTAAAAATCAAGGGTCTGCCAAACCCGGCAAATGCAGTAGGCAGCCCAGAGATCCCTAAGTACCTCTCCCAATTGTAGTACTTTTCGGCAATATTTACAGTTTCAAATTGCTAGGATAGCTTCTTTGTGGTTTTAGAGAGGTGTTCTGGGGAAACTGAAAGGTAGCCTCGTCAGGGGACAACTATTCAAACCCATATCCTCATTATTTTGATTCTCAATTGAGAATAATCATTTATAGATGACTATTATTCATTTCCCTTTTTAGGATGTACTTGCACGTACTGGTGGTTTATTACCCAAATGTCCTCACAGTGACTGAGGCTTATATAAGGCTCGGTGATTCGTGTATTTGTTTGTTCAGCCCTTTTCTTTCTTGTGTTTATTCACAAGAAGAAAAACAATAAAGATAATCATTTATGTATGATTTATGGTGGGATTTTTCCTCCATGGTGTGTACTAGGATGTATTGTACTAAATGTACTGTGGTCGTATATTAACGGGTTATATTCCCCGTATGTGTACTATGCGTACGTACAGGTTCATTGGAGGGAGGGTGTAATAGTTGTTTGTTTGGTTTAGCAACGAGACAATTCATCCCTTTTTGGAAGATGAGGGTGGTCCGCCCGAGGGCAGACCGGGTTGTAGGTTCGGGACAATAGATTGACTATTGTCGTTTAGGCAGCTTAGGGATTCTGTTTCGGTTCGCTGAGTGGTCGTGTGGCCGTTTTCGCTGTTGGTTACGGCGCTCGCGCCTTTCCCTGTCTGCATACACAGTGAAATACGCAAAAAGAACAAGAGTGCAATGAAGAAAACTAACAAAGACGGCATCCAATATGGCGGCGCGAAGAGAGTATGAGCGGAGTTGTGCCCCTTAGGGCTAAAGCTAGCCGATCCATTTGATAACGTCACGCCGAGTAAGAAGAATGAATTGGACCTATAGGACATCAGTTGACATTCAGGGTAACTTGCTTCAATGGAAAACAAACAGTTTAGTTATCAATAACTCTGGAAGAAAAAGAAAAAAAACAATGTGTGCGTGTGTGGCGTATTCATTTCTACATCAAGGGCACACTGTAAATTGTCAAGCCATGTAAATACAGGTAACACTTTGTATGCAACTACTTACTGGTAGCGAAGAGGTTAACACTTTCTACCCCACGGATGTTGACCAAGGTTTTTTTTAGCCGAGACCAGCTGTGCTGCAGCAGGTAATTCAGAATTGTAGTAACTGTGTATCAACACGCTGGAATGCAGGCGTTAGATGGACGTTACAGGAAGCGACTGAAGCTAACAGTCTGAGCGGATATATCCGTACCTGGTCAGATAGAGCAATATGAGTGGGTACGGATATATCCGTACCTGGGAGACAATGAGTTAAGGGGGCTGCCAAGACCATTTCATCCTCCTGATTTTAACACTGTTATCTGTCCCCACAGGCCTGCAGCGCGCTACTCCATGTTCAGCTGGGGATCCCATGTGCCGCAGCCCGGCGCCAACAGCCCCCCTCCCCGCCCCCTGCCAGACTCCAACCGGTCAGAGTCTGACCACGACACTCAGGACTCAACCCACGACGCTGACCAGCACAGAAACCTTGGTACTGACCAGCAGGTGAGGAGAGTTGTGTTGTGAACACTGGTGTGTGTATGGGTGACACTGTGCTTCCACACTATATTGCTACTTTGTTCTTACTTCAGTTATCTGTTAAAATGTAGACAATTTTAGTTAGTCCCTCTTTCGGGCGAGGGCTGGATGTTAAAAAAGCAGATAACTGCTTAATCTATTACCCAAGTTAAATAAAGAATTGTCATTGTCATTAATGATATAGATATATATATACCATAGCGATGCACAGCCTGCTGGTGACCTAAGGATTAATTTTCTACTGCTGATATGTTGAAGTCACCAAGACAAACTTTGTTCTTGAAATTCTTTGTCACTTCCTCGGGAGACATGCCGAAGGAGTGAAAGAATTTTTATGTGACGCAATTATTCTCGTTATGACATCTTTTCAAACTTTTTTTGCTCCACTTCTAAAGAGAGGGCCCAAAAGAGACGTCTTGTTGTTGTTTTTATTGATGTTGTATGTCTTCAACACTGCAAAACATCTGTGAAAATCAGGTCTTAAAAGTTAACGAGTCCTAAAAGGGAGATAACTTGACAGAGCTTAACAACACCAAGGTCTTAAATGGGGGGTGGATTGAAACGGATTTTTGAAAATTTACAAAAAAGACCAGTACAAACAAGAATCTGTTGCAGTATTGGCGTTAACCGGTAATTACCGGTATTTTACCGGTTGAAATGAGAAAATACCGGAAAATAATTGGCTGCCGGTATAACCTACTGGTTGATTTTTAGAACTACCGTTTTTTTTGCTGGTAAAACAACAAAACCAGTACTCTGAGTTGGACTCTTACTGGTTCCAATGACCAGCCTACCTTTTTTTTCTGGACAGTTTTCATCATAAAAGTTTGTGTACCAGTTTGAAAAAATATTAGCGCCATCACTGTGTTGTAAGGTATCAAAAAACAAGAAAGGTAGGTTGTTGGAACGTTTGTTATTGACAAAACAATACATTCACAGATATTTCGGTCTTTTAAGTGAACAGACAAACAAATATTCACTTGTCTGTTCACTTAAAAGACCGTTGGGTCGAAATATCTGTGAATGTATTGTTTTGTCAATAACAAACGTTCCAACAACCTACCTTTCTTGTTTTTTGATTCTGAATTTTGGAACGTTGGCAGTCTCTTTGTTTTTGGATCTGTTGTTTGGTAGTTTTGCTGTAATAAAAAAAAAGTCATCAGGTTGTATGTGTGAATACCATTTTCCTTCTATTACAGAACTGCGAGACGTTTATATGTGAAACCTACCAACAATAATGATACTTTCTTTGTGTGTGTGTGTGTGAACAGGATGTTGAGACGGAAGACACAGACAGCCAGGCAGTTGGCTCGGGAAGGACGGGCAATCCTAGAATCACCTTACTGAATCGACTGATCGGCCTTGAGGCACGTCGCAGAGCGTCCCTCACCCCCTGCTCGCTTACGGCTACTAGCACTACAGTGGCCGCAGGTCAGGGGTCATCGCAAGCCTCGGCATCATCCTCGTCAGCTTCAGAGGGCGGCAGAATTCAGACCTCTCAGGAGGCAAACAACAACTCGGAAAGGATGGACGTTGATTACTCGGCCGACAGCGACAGAGACGCTCAGACCAGTGTTCCCAACCCTGGTGACGCCCTAGTGAGAGAGAGGTCTGTACGTAGCACCAACCCGCCCACCTTTCAACAGAGACTCAGTCTGCTGTTTGGTGACGGTGGGCCAGAGAGCCGTGCCAACCCCCCGCCATCCACACACATCAGTACCGGTGCCAGCAGCGTCCCCCCATCGGCCAGCGCTGGCCGGACATTGGGACAGGGGGAGGGCAGCGGGGCATGGGGAGAGATCGCGGCCAGGACAGAAGCTAGCAGCAGTGTTGGTACCGGTGCGTCGCCCATGGAGCGCACGTTGTACAGCACACTTTCCAGGACGGAAGCTAGCCGCAGTGTTGGTACCGGTGAGTCGACCACGCAGCGCGGGACGTTGTACAGCGCGCTGTCCCGGCTGAGCAGTATCTCCAACTCTGCCTTCTCTGTGCCCAGCAGTCGTAGCGGTAGTGCCTCGTCTTCCCTACAGTCCGTGCAGAGTTCCACGTCTTCCTTGAGACAGGGGCGTGATGGTTCTGTGTCAGTCAGCGTAACAAGTAGCGGTGTGACCTCTGTGTCTGACTCTGTGGACCAGCTGTCTTCACGCACAGACAGACCGGCGAGTGGCACAGAGAACTTTGCCTGGCTAACCACCGCTGTGTCTTCATCGGCCTCCACCGGCCCCTCCTCTCAGGGCACCACGGGGAGGTCAGCCTTGTCCACCTCCTCAGACCCTCCTAACTTATCCACGTCACTGTCTTCTTCTTCAGTGGAGGCCAACTCATCAGGCGCAAGTTCTGCTAACAACACTGTGTCATCCGCATCGGCGGCCAAACGGTCGTACTGTGCGGCTTTCACCCCTTCTTCCCTGCCCCTAGAGACAACACAGACCCTCGCTACCACCACGCCGACGTCCCCGTCCCTGCTGTGGTTGAGGAACCGCGACAGCACTCAGGGGCAGGCTGGTTCCAGCAGTATCCAAGTCCAGTCGGGTTCAAGCAGCAGTAGCCAGGAATCGGCTTCTGGAGCGTCCATTTCCTGGCGCTCCAGGCTGTTGCCATGGGAACAGGGGTCATCGTCTTCCTCCTCATTGGCCAGCAGAAGTTTGGTCAGCACTGACTTTCTGGAGGGCGGAGAGTACACCCCAGGCAGCGTGTCATGTCGCTACCTCCACACACAGCTAACGGCCGCCCCTATGGAGCAGCCCAATCTTCGTGCCTCCATCATCACCGACATCAATCGCGTGCGTCGTCTGGCTTATAACGCTCTTAGCTGGTCATGTGACTTTGACAGACACGCCCCGGGCTCCGACCGCTACGCCACCGGCCCTCGGGGTCGCGTGAGCGCCAGCAGTCGCTGCCCCGTCTGCAGAAACCCGTCGTCGTCACGATCTCTGAACCCCACGGGGGTCGATCGTATCCTTCCCCTGCCGACTGCTGGTTCTCCTTTGGGGTTCTACCCCCGGCAACGGTTGCCGGAGCAGAACTGTCTGCGGATTCCCAGCCTGGGGGGCGAGCTGACGTCGGACGGCACGAGTCAGACCCAGGGTCAGCTCAACGAACCGGAACACGCTGACCGGGGCACAGACATGGCGGGCTTGGGGCAGCAGGAGGGAGGGGGGTACGTGGGGGACCACACTGCTGCCGGGGAAGGTGAGAGAACATACTGGCAAGGCTGATGATGCCACTTAACCTCAGGGCCTAGCATTGTAAGCCGTTCGGCGTACTTTATGCCGAAATAACATCTCCAGTACGCGGAATTCGATTTGGTGTACGCCGAAACTGATGCAAAAACCTGTTATTCCCAAACGGTAAACCCAAACAGTCCCAGCTTTCGTTTTGTGCGCCGTTCGGTTCAATTCTCAATCGGTTTGACAGTTTGCTTGAGCACGCACTTCTTTTGGCATCGCGCGATCATGCTTTGTGCCGGTGTTTTGTGGCTCTAGACTTGAAATAATGTCTCGAAGCGACATTGTTGAATGTGGTCAGCCATTCAGTGACAAAGAATCCAGGTATTCCTGGAAGTGGGAATGGCTGGATTTCGTTCCGAAGGCGGAAGGCAAGTCAGAAGAAGTAATGTGCCGATACGGGCTATGGCTCCGAAAGGTTGCTATTTCTGTGAAGGCATAATTTAGTTGCTCAATCTTCTGTATAGGAGGGGGAGGGGAGGGGAGGGGAGGGGCATTTTAGGTACCCCCCCCCGGGTTAGGGGGAAGAATTTACCCGATGCTCCCCAGCATGTCGTAAGAGGCGACTAACGGATTCTGTTTCTCCTTTTACCCTTGTTAAGTGTTTCTTGTATAGAATATAGTCAATGTTTGTAAAGATTTTAGTCAAGCAGTATGTAAGAAATGTTAAGTCCTTTGTACTGGAAACTTGCATTCTCCCAGTAAGGTAATACATTGTACTACGTTGCAAGCCCCTGGAGCAAATTTTTGATTAGTGGTTTTGTGAACAAGAAACAATTAACAAGTGGCTCTATCCCATCTCCCCCCTTTCCCTGTCGCGATATAACCTCGTGGTTGAAAACAACGTAAAACACCAAATAAAGAAATAAAGAAAGTCATTTTAGGTAAAAAATCTCTAAAAAAAATCTTCAAATTCGGGGGGCTTTGCCCCTGGACCCGACTGGGGGCCTCCTGCGGCCCCCAGACCCCCGCCTTTGTAAGCTGAACTCACTTTTTCCAATGCTAGGCCCTGTAACCTAAAGGGGTGGAGGGAGGGGGGGGGGTACGTGGGGAACCACACTGTTGCCGGGGAAGGTGAGAAAACATGCTTGCAAGGCTGATGCACAGCTGTTTTTAGCTTGTGTTTTAGTTTGAGTGAAAAATAGCCTAGCAGAGGGAATAATGATAATAATAATAATAATACGAGAATTTATAAGGCGCACATGTCTCACCTCAAGGCGCACTCATACACATTCTTTCGCATTAATAACTCATGCACACTCATATTCACTTACGCATAAATTACATGAAGATGAAAGGCATCAACACTAACAGAGACACGGCACTCCAAAGTAAGCATGAAAAACAAAATAGTTTGGCTACAAGCAGCTACAGTCAGCACACTGTTAAGCTCGCTTGCCTGTTATACCCAACTGCTTCCGCGCTATACTGGGAGATTGGCCTTCTCAGTACATAGCACTGAGACTTCTAGCTGCTGTGTAATCTCTGCTGTGGGGAAAGGATGGGTGCTAAAATTTGCCTGCAGCTAAAATAGCAGAAATGAAGCCCTGTGAATAGCTGTGGATGATGCCACTTAACCTAAAGGGCTGTGGGTAGACAACATTCTTAAAATAACTCTTAAAAAATTGTAGGACGAATCCAAGATGAGACCGGCACGGTTGGCCTAGTGGTAAGGCGTCCGCCCCGTGATCGGGAGGTCGTGGGTTCGAACCCCGGCCGGGTCATACCTAAGACTTTAAAATTGGCAATCTAGTGGCTGCTCCGCCTGGCGTCTGGCATTATGGGGTTAGTGCTAGGACTGGTTGGTCCGGTGTCAGAATAATGTGACTGGGTGAGACATGAAGCCTGTGCTGCGACTTCTGTCTTGTGTGTGGCGCACGTTATATGTCAAAGCAGCACCGCCCTGATATGGCCCTTCGTGGTCGGCTGGGCGTTAAGCAAACAAAAAAACCAAACAAACAAACAATCCAAGATGAGGCTAAGTGAAAGAAAAAGAGAAGGAAAAAGTATGACTATAAAAGCAGGTTGTGTTTCATAGGCTTGCATTGTGTGTTCACTGTGTGTGTTATGATGTTTATAGTGTGTGTTATGATGTGCGCTGTGTGTATGTACAGATGGCGCACAGCACGGGTCAGAGACAGGGGAGGGAAGACTGCAGCGTGTGGAGAGTGACCTGGAACGTCAGGTAGAGTGGCCTTTCCTTGATCTCATGTCACTTCTCATTTCTCACCTTAAGAGTTACCTGAAGTGTGTTAGCTGAGCATCAGACTACCACAAACACATGTGAAATGCGGCTGAGCATGGGAGAGGGTATGTTGTATCTGAATCATGCAAAGATGTTTTTACACCCCCGCATGGCGCCTGCTTCAAACCCTGATGTTACCGTGACAACAGTGATGTTTCACTCGATGTGTTTGTTTGGGTGTGTGTTTGTGTTCGCATAATAGATCTCAAGAATGAACGGACCGATCGTCACCAAACTTCGTGAACAGGTTCTATACATTCCTGAGACGGTCCTTACAAAAATTGGGACCAGTCAAACACACGGTTAGGGAGTTATTGGTGGATTAAAATTATACAACGACTTATAGAGGCACACCCCCGTTGGTCAAAGGGAAATAACCATTCTCACTGCCACCAACTGAGAAGGTTATTTCCCTTTATAGGGGGTGTTTTTCCTATCGGAGGAATTTCTTGTTAGATATATATATATATACAACTTTGGTATTGTGCACAGTTGTTTCCATGAATTAAACAAAACTGAATTGGAATGGAATGGAATTTGATGTTGATTTCTCTTGTTTGCCTGTGGCACTCAGTGATTGTGTGTAAAGGATCCTATATGGTAAACATGCATACACATCAAATTGTTGAACCTATAGACGGGCGCAGTGGCGTGGTGGTAAGACGTCGGCCTCCTAATCGGGAGGTCGTGAGTTCGAATCCCGGTCGCTGCCGCCTGGTGGGTTAAGAGTGGCGATTTTTCCGATCTCCCAGGTCAACTTATGTGCAGACCTGCTAGTGACTTAACCCCCTTCGTGTGTACACGCAAGCACAAGACCAAGTGCGCACGGAAAAGATCCTGTAATCCATGTCAGAGTTCGGTGGGTTATGGAAACACGAAAATACTCAGCATGCCTACTCAACGAAAGCGGAGTGAGCTGACTATGCTCTCAGAGTATAGTGTGGGGAACCCAAATGGGCAAACGAGCTCACACGTAACCAGAAAATTCTGGAACTCTGAAGAAGAAGAAGAAGTTGAACCTATTATAGAAAGTAGGAAAAATAGACGCATCTCATTGTGTAATGACATCTGACCAAAACGCATGTTGAAAACGATTTCTACTTCATTTTACCACAGTTGTCAGAGAACGACGATGAGATCTCTCGCATTGAGAACAGCTACCTGGAAGAGATGGAGAGACTGGCCAGCGAACGACAGCGTATCCTCTCCACGCTCAGAGGCCGCAGAGAACCAAGGGAGCCCGGCTCTTCTGTGTCGTCATGCCAGGCCAACACACCATTGCAAACCACTGCCGTTACTTCTCCGTCCAACTCTGACTCTAGTCACGCTGTGTTAGGGGCTGGGAGTGGCAGCAGCAGGCTTGGTGCGCCTCCGTCACTCAGTGAAGTTTCGCAGACGGATACGAACACTTCTGTGGAAACTGGGAGTGGCACACAAACAAGTGCTGCATCTGTGTGTTCTGCTGATCAAGGTGTTGCTATTGCTCACAGTGCTCATTCCCCTCAAACCACTTCTGCTCTCAGGACAGCATTGTGTACAGGAGGAATCAGCACCTCCAGCTCTGTTCAGCAGACTGTGTCTCTTTCAACGGCAGTGATCGAAACTTCTCACAATTCACCAGCAACATCCAGATCTGATTCAGTAGCTGTCACTGTCAGTGATAGTTCTCACAATTCACACGCAACGTCCAGATCTGATTCAGTCGCTGTCACTGTCAGTGATAGTTCTCACAATTCACACGCAACGTCCAGATCTGATTCAGTCGCTGTCACTGTCAGTGATAGTTCTCACAATTCACACGCAACATCCAGAGCTGATCCAGTCGCTGTCACTTTCAGTGATAGTTCTCACAATTCACACGCAACGTCCAGAGCTGATCCAGTCGCTGTCACTGTCAGTGATAGTTCTCACAATTCACACGCAACGTCCAGATCTGATTCAGTCGCTGTCACTGTCAGTGATAGTTCTCACAATTCACACGCAACGTCCTCTTCTTCTTCTTCTTCTTCGGCGTTCCAGCACGCAACGTCCAGAGCTGATCCAGTCGCTGTCACTGTCAGTGATAGTTCTCACAATTCACACGCAACATCCAGATCTGATCCAGTTGCTGTCATTGTCAGTGATAGTTCTCAGGGCGTGAGCAGCTCAGATGGTTCAGCCACAACGTCACGACAACAGACAGACATAGCCAATCTCGGTCCTTTTCATACCCTGCCGGCGGCTACAGGAAGTGACAGCGATCGCATCGAAGTGTTGACCGGATCGGGAGAGAGCGAGACAATCTCGTTCAGCGAGCTGGCCCGACGTCTGGCCAACAGAGACGATGTTATGGTGGTGGGGAACCATCGCATGGCGCCTGCTTCAACCCCTGATGTTACCGTGACAACAGTGATGTTAACACCCAGTGCTGTGACGCCTGCAACAGTTTCTTCAGGTTAGAGGAAGTGTGTGTGTATCTGTGTGGGTTTGTATAGTTGCTTATATTGGTGTTATCCTTCTTCGTTGCTGCCCTACATGCCAACTGGCATTACGGGCAGTAAGTAAGTTAGTTATATTGGTGTGTTTTAATGTTGTGGTGTGTCCATGGCCGGTCACAATGTAATTTCTCATTTAGAGATGATAAAGTATTATTGTATTGTATTGAGTTGTATTGTATTGTATTGACAGACATGGGAATTGTACGCGAAATCGCGGATTTCCGCGAAAAAGAAATTACGTTTCAGCGAAAATAAAAAATTGTCCGCGGCAAAAAAAAGGTAAATTAAATTATATGTATACTATTGTCTCTCTATCCATTATTGGCTTACACGAGAACTATCAAAATATTGGTCTAAAATGCTAAAGTTCATTTTCCTTCTGGGGGTTTCGCCCCTCTGGTCTCTGCCCCTGTACCCCGCCGGGCCCTGGATCTCGGCCTATTTTCAGATTTTTTTCTATTTTGGAATTCCCATGCCTGATTGAATAGTGTATTGTATTTTATCCTACATACATAAGAGAGACACCCGTGAGATAATAATCGTTCAAATCACACGTGTGTATATCATGTAAATGAGGTCATGTCAAGCAAGTCTGGCAGGGACCTGTTTTTCCACTGCTTATGATGCCAAAGTCACCGAGACAAACGTCATAATAGAAACAAAAATTGCGCTTGCTAATTACCCTCCATGAATATTTAGAACTAACACGTCACGCCACACTTTCAGAGTGACGTTTCTTTGCTTTGACGTAATAGATTGCACGAGGCTTTAGAAGAGATCGAGGTTCCAAAACAAGCGTCTTTAATTTAGCTGCCTCGACTGCAGGACATTTTCAGTAAAATACAGTATGTAGGATAAAGAGAATACTACATGGCTTGCTGTTTCGTACCAGATTTACACTCGTTGCTTTTTCAAATAGGGACACAGCAAGCCATGTATTACATGTACCCCGAAATCGGCGTGTGCTGCCAGAATGGCAGGCTAAAAGCGGTCATACTTGAAAAATCCACTCGTGCAAAAAATATGAGTGAATGTGAGAGTCTTAAGTCTATTAACAAAGAAGAAGAGAAGTATTGTATTGTATTGTGTATTGTATATATATATATATATTGTATTGTATTGTTTTGTATATATTGTGTTGTATTGTATATTGAGTTATATTGTATTGTATTTTGTATTGTATTGTATATTGAGTTGTATTGCATCGTATAGTGTATTGTATTGTATTGTTATTGTATGTTACAGGGGAGCAGCGCAGCGGTCATTTACTGCGGTCCTGTCTGGTCAGCTCCAGTACCAGCGCCACTCATCCAGCCCCCGTCCCCCCTCCCCTCCCTCGACCCTCCCTCTCCACCCCCATCTCCTCCTCTGCTACTGCCGGGAGACCGGTGCCGCCTTTGTAAGTACATCAGTAGTTTTTTAGTTTCTGTTTCCCTTTGGTTTGGTTGGTAAAAGATGATGTTCAGAAATAACTGTCAAGGTTTTTTAAAGAATAAATTTCTCTTGTTTCCATAGAAACACTGATCCTACAATGTCACGTGTAGTTTACCTCAGTGTTTCCATGGAAACAAGGGACAGCAACTCTTC
The DNA here is from genome assembly GCF_037325665.1 of Littorina saxatilis. Classification (NCBI taxonomy): domain Eukaryota; kingdom Metazoa; phylum Mollusca; class Gastropoda; order Littorinimorpha; family Littorinidae; genus Littorina; species Littorina saxatilis. The sequence goes on along the minus strand of NC_090247.1, from coordinate 9,591,411 downwards.
CACAACACCCATACTAAAACAGTTATTTCCGGAGTTCGTCTATTGTTGTTAGGTTGGGTGGTTTTTTGTTTGGGGTTTTTTTTTTTTTTTTTTTTTTTGGGGGGGGGAGGGTTAGGCTTATCCACTGGTTTGCATCTGGAACTTTTTGTTTTCATTCCCGGTAGCTCAGTTGGTAGAGCACTGGACTTGTGATCGAAAGGTCCCAGGTTCGAATTCGGGCCGGGACGGACACGGGTCAACTTTATGTGCAGACCCAGAGACGGAAGCCATGTCCCACCCCCGTGTCATCACAATGGCACGCAAAAGACCTTGGTCATTCTGCCATAAGTGCAGGTGGCTGAATACACCTAAACACGCAGACACCTGGGTAGCGCGACTCCGTTGCTGCTAGCTTTCCACTGGGAGGGAGCGACCCGAATTTCCCAGCGATGGGACAATAAAGTAATGAAAATGAAAATGAAAATGAAAATGAAAGATAATTCTTATGATGCAGAACGTCATATTGCGTTATTCAACACAGAGTCTGTCACTGGCATAGCTGTAGGTAGAGATTCGGGCTGGAAGCTGAAGTAATACAGAAAAGGTTTTAAGTGTGATTTAGATAGCATTTTATCACAGCTCAATGTTATGTATCATATTTTTGCATAGGAAGGCATTCGCTGTCAGGTATAAAACATGTCTTTGGATAGTATGATGTTGCAGCTTTTCTGAGCATAAGTATGGTTTTGCTTTAAAGTTACAACTCTTATTTTTGAAGGTAGAGCTTTAGACAACAACAACAAAAAATGTCTCTGTATGGTTCGCAAAATGTGCCAGAGGTTGTTGTTTTTTTTTAAGTTTTTTTTTTTTAGAAATGAAAAAAAAGATTTAGGGTCGGCGGAAAAAAATAGGGTCGCCCTACACCAACATATATTTTTGTTTGGCCTTAGAAGCGAGTGTAAAGTAACTGTTGTATTTAAACTGTGTGTGTAGAATACTGGTGCAGCAGCCAGCGTCAGAGGACCAGCCGGCAGCGTCAGGTCAGAACAACGCAGGCTCCAGTCGGACTCGCGGCAGTGGCGACGCTGATTGGTACGGCTTGGAGCAGCGCCACCTACACCCCCACTACTCTCGCAGCATCCTGGACGACACCATCAACCGGCCTACTGACACCATGCAGTCAGCCATCAACCGTGCTATTGCAGGTTGGTCAGCCGGCAGAAGTAGGTTATCGCCACTTTCTTTGTGTGTGGGGGGTGGGTGGAGTGTATGAGAGAGGGAGAGAATGTCTGTGTGTTGGGGAGAGAGAGAGAATGTCTGTGTTGGGGAGAGAGAGAGAGATTGTGTGTTGGAGAGAGAGAGAGATTGTGTGTTGGGGAGAGAGAGAGAGAGAGATTGTGTGTTGGGGAGAGAGAGAGATTGTGTGTTGGGGAGAGACAGAGATTGTGTGTTGGGGAGAGAGAGAGATTGTGTGTTGGGGAGAGAGAGGGAGAGAATGTCTGTGTGTTGGGGAGAGAGGGAGAAAATGTCTGTGTGTTGGGGAGAGAGAGAGATTGTGTGTTGGGGAGAGAGAGAGATTGTGCGTTGGGGAGAGAGATTGTGTGTTGGGGAGAGGGAGAGAATGTCTGTGTGTTGGGGAGAGAGAGATTGTGTGTTGGGGAGAGACAGAGATTGTGTGTTGGGGAGAGAGAGAGATTGTGTGTTGGGGAGAGAGAGGGAGAGAATGTCTGTGTGTTGGGGAGAGAGGGAGAAAATGTCTGTGTGTTGGGGAGAGAGAGATTGTGTGTTGGGGAGAGAGAGAGATTGTGTGTTGGGGAGAGAGATAGATTGTGTGTTGGGGAGAAAGAGAGGGAGAGAATGTCTGTGTTGGGGAGAGAGAGAGATTGTGTGTTCGGGAGAGAGAGAGGGAGAGAATGTCTGTGTGTTGGGGAGAGAGAGAGATTGTGTGTTCGGGAGAGAGAGAGGGAGAGAATGTCTGTGTGTTGGGGAGAGAGAGAGGGAGAGAATGTCTGTGTGTTGGGGAGAGAGAGAGAGGGAGAGATTGTCTGTGTGTTGGGGAGAGAGAGAGAGAGATTGTCTGTGTGTTGGGGAGAGAGAGAGATTGTGTGTTGGAGAGAGAGAGAAAGATTGTGTGTTGGGGAGAGAGAGGGAGAGATTGTCTGTGTGTTGGGGAGAGAGAGAGATTGTGTGTTGGGGAGAGAGAGAGAGAGATTGTCTGTGTGTTGGGGAGAGAGGGAGATTGTGTGTTGGGAAGAGAGAGAGGGAGAGATTGTCTGTGTGTTGGGGAGAGAGGGAGAGATTGTCTGTGTGTTGGGAGAGAGAAAGAGATTGTCTGTGTGTTGGGGAGAGAGAGAGAGATTGTCTGTGTGTTGGGGACAGAGAGAGATTGTGTGTTGGGAAGAGAGAGAGGGAGAGATTGTCTGTGTGTTGGGGAGAGAGGGAGAGATTGTCTGTGTGTTGGGAGAGAGAAAGAGATTGTCTGTGTGTTGGGGAGAGAGAGAGAGATTGTCTGTGTGTTGGGGAGAGAGAGAGATTGTCTGTGTGTTGGGGAGAGAGAGAGATTGTGTGTTGGGGAGAGAGAGAGGGAGAGATTGTGTGTTGGGGAGAGAGAGAGATTGTCTGTGTGTTGGAGAGAGAGATTGTCTGTGTGTTGGGGAGAGAGAGAGATTGTGTGTTGGAGAGAGAGAGAGGGAGAGATTGTCTGTGTGTTGGGGAGAGAGAGAGAGATTGTCTGTGTGTTGGGGAGAGAGAGAGAGATTGTCTGTGTGTTGGGGAGAGAGAGATTGTCTGTGTGTTGGGGAGAGAGAGAGGTTGTGTGTTGGAGAGAGAGGGAGAGATTGTGTTGGGGGGAGAGAAAGAGAGATTTCAAGAGTATGAGAGGGTAAGACTTTCTTTGTGTGGGAGGTGGGTAGTGGTGTGTAAGTTGGGGGAGAGGGAGAGATTGTCTGTGTTGGGGGGAGAGAGAGAGAGATTTCAAGAGTATGAGAGGGTAAGACTTTCTTTGTGTGGGAGGTGGGTAGTGGTGTGTAAGTTGGGGGAGAGGGGGTGGAGGAGGGGATGTGTGTGTGATCGAGTGTTTTTGAGAGAGAGAACAACTGTGTAGAGGGGGGGGGGGGATGTACCTGCAGCAAGAGATTTCAACAGTATGTGTAGGTAAGGTGTGTGTATGAGTGAGAAAGAGAGGCAGAGACCATGAGAGAGTGAGATATGGAGGGAATCTGTGTGTGAGTGAGAAAGAGAGGCAGAGACCATGAGAGAGTGAGATATGGAGGGAGTGTGTGTGTGAGTGAGTGAGAAAGAGAGGCAGAGACCATGAGAGAGTGAGATATGGAGGGAGTGTGTGTGTGAGTGTGTGTGTGAGTGAGAAAGAGAGGCAGAGACCATGAGAGAGTGAGATATGGAGGGTGTGTGTGTGTGTGTGTGAGTGAGAAAGAGAGGCAGAGACCATGAGAGAGTGAGATATGGAGGGTGTGTGTGTGTGTGTGTGAGTGAGAAAGAGAGGCAGAGACCATGAGAGAGTGAGATATGGAGTGTGTGTGTGTGTGTGTGTGAGTGAGAAAGAGAGGCAGAGACCATGAGAGAGTGATATATGGAGGGAGTGT
>NC_090247.1:9412830-9585330 GCF_037325665.1 Littorina saxatilis | reverse complement strand
ATTCTTCCAGTAAGGTAATTATTGTACTACACAGTATGTAAGAAATAGTTGGCATATGCCCGCTGCGCCGCGCTGGTAAGGACTGACCACAATGTGTTGCTCTCCCGTTCTTATAGACCCCCGCTGATGCATCACACGTGCAAGCCCCCCGGCAACATGGACATTGCGGCTGGGTTCTTCTCCTTGACTTTAACAAGTCCGCCTCTCCCCTCTCTTTCTAATTACGGGCCTAAGTGTTGATATCCTGCTCTACTACCCTCTCTTCCCTACCTGCCAACACTGATCCCTTAAGGCCTACCTCAAGTATCTAACATCCTCCTCCTCCACCCGCGGCTAATCTGTCTCGTTTAAATAGAGTTTATCTGACGCTGTCCGCTCTATCTAAACTCACACATATTGTACTACACATACGTTGCAAGCCCCTGGAGCAAATTTTTGATTGGTGCTTTTGTGAACAAGAAACAATTGACAAGTGGCTCTATCCCATCTCCCCCCTTTCCCCGTCGCGATATAACCTTTGTGGTTGAAAACGACGTTAAACACCAAATAAAGAAAGATCTATGGTGTAGGCCACACTATTTGGGATGCTTCAGAGTAGTTGATGCCACCACCAGGTTGTGGGTGTGCTTCATTGTGTGTGTTAGTATGTGTGTGTGTGTGAGTGTGTTTTTCTGCAGTGGACAGGGGAAGGCATTTTCTTACACACACAAAGAGCTGACAAACCATTCCCGAAAAGAATGGGAGTTAAATAATATGCTGCCCTTCATATAGAAAGTTAAAGAAAGATTCCAGTAAAAATGTATGTACAAAAAAAAAAGATGAGGTAGCAGTAGTTGTTTATTCCTTTCAATACATTACAATATCATACTTCTTCTTCTTCTTCTGTGGGCTGTAACTTCCACGTACACTTGTGTTTTTTCATGAATGGGTTTTTACGTGTATGAGAGTTTTACCCCGCCATTTTGTCAGCCATGCTCTGTTTTTAGGGGAAAATGTCGTCAATACCAGTCAGTTCACTACAGCTTTATTGTGGGTCATAATAGGAATATATGAAGAGAAACAGTGTCTGTTGGCATGTCAAACGTACAGTAATAAAACAAACACATTAGAATGTAAGATCAAAGCCCCATGCCCATAAATCTTCTTCTTCTTCTTCTGCGTTCGTGGGCTGAAACTCCCACGTACACTCATGTTTTGCACGAGTGGAATTTTACGTGTATGACCGTTTTTACCCCGCCATTTAGGCAGCCATATGCCGCTTTCGGAGGACCCATAAATCTAATTTCTAATCACAAAATGCTTGCCAAGTGGTACAGTGAGACCTCCCTCTTGGCCCCCCCCCCCCCCCCCCCCAAATTAAAAGACTTCCCCCTTTTGGAGAGCTAGATTTTTCAGACTTTCTGTTCTCTAAATGAACATAACCCCCATTTTAAGATTCTGGCACGGTTGGCCTAGTGGTAAGGCGTCCGCCCCGTGATCGGGAGGTCGTGGGTTCAAACCCCGGCCGGGTCATACCTAAGGCAAAAAAAAAAAAATTGTCTGTTTCTGGTAACATGGCTAAAAAAAAATAGGGTCGGTAGGTTGGGATTTTTTTTAATTTTTTTTTTTAATTTTTTTACCCCAAATGTAGACCAATAAAACTAACTTTAAAAATCGGGCAAAGAGACTGGATTCACTATACATAGAGACAAGACACTCAACACATTTACATATCGTCAGCGGACTTTCGGTTTCACACGTTTTTGTTGTTCATTTTCTCACCCTGTCCTTTACCACCAAAAAAAATATAAAAATTTTGAGTTTGGAAAAAAAAAGTTTAGGGTCGGCGCCGAAATTTAGAGTCGGTCGGGTGACCAGAAACAGACAATTTTTTTTGTTGGCCTAAGACTTCAAAATTGGCAATCTAGTGGCTGCTCCGCCTGGCGTCTGGCATTATGGGGTTAGTGCTAGGACTGGTGAGACATGAAGCCTGTGCTGCGACTTCTGTCTTGTGTGTGGCGCACGTTAAATGTCAAAGCAGCACCGCCCTGATATGGCCCTTTGTGGTCGGCTGGGCGTTAAGCAAACAAACAAACAAACAAACAAACAAACAAACAAACCCATTTTAAGACTCCCTCCTTTTTGATACATCATTTTCTCAGGTTTGTCTAGGTCTGAAAGGGGGTTTCACTATGACAAACACACAGCATTATTTCCTTTTCCAGCCAAAGCCAATGTCGTGGTGGAGCACTGCAAGATTCACAACGACGCCAGCATCGACATCTCGCGCGACTCATCCCTGCTGGCAACCTTCGTCAACAACCACGGCGGTTTCCCTGACGACAACATCCTAGCTGTCTTCTCCCTGCGCTCCGAGTCCTTCGGACAGTGCCTCTACACCAAGAGCTTCGGTCAGTCATGCTGGGAAGGAAATACTTTTCTTACAGGAAAAATGTTCAGACGGGAATGGTTAGAAAGAAAAAAATAAAGAACCACAATCGGGGTGTCGTTTATGATGTTCCACTTTCTCAGACTGTACTGTGGTCTTTAAAATTGTGTGCAGGCACAAAATGACAAAAAATGCACAACCTCTTACTTGATGCAAGGTATAGTGGTCCTCTCTTACTTGATGCAAGGTATAGTGGTCCTCTCTTACTTGATGCAAGGTATAGTGGTCCTCTCTTACTTGATGCAAGGTATAGTGGTCCTCTCTTGATGCAAGGTATAGTGGTCCTCTCTTACTTGATGCAAGGTATAGTGGTCCTCTCTTACTAGCCGCCAAAAGCTACGGAATTGTCAACACAAATTAATGATTGAACAAAGTCGACAGTCATCAGTCTTTGGCCATCTAATCGGATGCCACGCACACACAGACAATAGCACGCACACACTCACACACAAGTACGCACGCACACACACAAGTACACATGCACACACACAAGTACCCACACACTCACAAGTACGCACGTACGCGCGCACACACACACACACACACACACGACATTGTCACTCGGCTCTCCTAAGATCAATGAAGTTTGTGTGTTTGTTCGCATTCTGATTATTTGAGACTACAACCACTGTGTTATATATGATGTAGCAGATGAAAGTTCTGCCAAAGGACTGCAGTGTACCAAAGTGTTCAATCAGTCAACCAGTGTTTTGTTGTGTGCAGGGCCCAATGCCATATCGGTCAGCCTGTCGCCTAGCAACCAGTATGTGATGGTGGGGCTGGCCTCCAAGAGGATGATGTGGATACAGGTCACTGACCAGGTGGGTGACAGGTGATCATTGGGTGGGTGGCCGAGTGGTAACGCACTTGCGCTCGGAAGCGAGAGGTTGCGAGTTCGACCCTGGGTCAGGGCGTTAGCAATTTTCTCCCCCCTTTCCTAACCTAGGTGGTAGGTTCAAGTGCTAGTCTTTCGGATGAGACGAAAAACCGAGGTCCCTTCGTGTACACTACATTGGGGTGTGCACGTTAAAGATCCCACGATTGACAAAAGGGTCTTTCCTGGCAAAATTGTATAGGCATAGATAAAAATGTCCACCAAAATACCCGTGTGACTTGGAATAATAGGCCGTGAAAAGTAGGATATGCGCCGAAATGGCTGCGATCTGCTGGCCGATGTGAATGCGTGATGTATTGTGTAAAAAAAATTCCATCTCACACGGCATAAATAAATCCCTGCGCCTTGAATATGTGCGCAATATAAATTGCATAAAAATAAAAAAAAATAAAAATTAAAAAAAATCCCTGGACCTGTACCCACGGAATACGCGCGATATAAGCCTCATATTGATTGATCGATTGGCTGGCTGGCTGGCTGGCTGTCATTGTCTGGCTGGCTGGCTGTCTGTCATTGGCTGGCTGACTGTGTCTGTCTTTGATTGTCTTTCTGGCTGGCTGGCTGGCTATCTATCATTTTTTGTCTGTCTCTGTCTGTGTCTGTATCTGTCTGGATACAGGTGGTAATTGTGTGTCATGATAATGTTTGGTTATGTACGCTAGGAGGGTTCCATATTTGTTGTATGTCTGTCTCTGTCTGTCTGTCTGTCTGTCTGTATCTGTCTGGATACAGGTAGCTGACCAGGTGGTAATTGTGTGTCATGATAATGTTTGGTTATGTACTCTAGAAGGGTTCCATATTTGTTGTCTGTCTTTCTGTCTATCCGTTTGTCTGTCTGGATACACGTCTGTCTGGATACACGTCTGTCTGGATACAGGTCTGGATACAGGTCCGTGACTTGGTGTGCGACCACTGGCTTACTGTACATGATGTTCATTGTTGATTATGTGCCTTCTTCTTCTGTCTGTGTGTGTGTATGTCTGTGCTTATGTGGGTGTCTGAGTGTGTGTATGTCTGTGCTTATGTGGGTGTCTGAGTGTGTGTATGTCTGTGCTTATGTGGGTGTCTGGGTGTGTGTATGTCTGTGCTTATGTGGGTGTCTGTGTGTGTATGTCTGTGCTTATGTGGGTGTCTGTGTGTGTGTATGTCTGTGCGTATGTGGGTGTCTGAGTGTGTGTATGTCTGTGGGTGTCTGAGTGTGTATGTCTGTGGGTGTCTGAGTGTGATGTTGGTTGCTTGTGTACTATATATTATAGCTGTGTGTGTCTGTTCATGTTTTCTCATACCATTTTTGTATCATTTTCCGTATGCGCACAAACTGTTCAGACTGCATTCGGAAGAAAATAACATTTGACAGGCATTGATAAAATATAAACGAATGAGAAAAGATAGTGTATTTATGCGTTTTCTTGTTTGTGATCATGGGAGATGCCTTGGGTGCATGAAACGTTTATTTATCTATTTATGAATTTTGTTCTTCTGTCCACAGTTGGTGGGTCAGACCTTCAAACTGAACAAGGCGGGGGCCGGAGAATACTCTATGATGGTCAGTGGCTTTAACTTACTTACCTTGCAATTTACACATCGATATCTGAAGAACTCAGTAAATAATAGAATAGACGTTGTCTGCAAATAACTGTGTCAGGATTTTCAGCGGTTTGGTAGAGAAAGAAAAAAGGGTATCATATTGTGCGCACGCTGCATAACATACACATCAGAGTTAGTTGTTCGTCCCGATCGCAGGATGAACCTGATCGGAAGCGTGGAACATACTCCGCCTCATTTTGAAAGCTTGGCCTAGGTAAAGAGTTGTTTTCAAAAATCGTCTATTGTGTTTATGTGACTAGCTTTTCTCTGCTATACATTGAAGGTTAGAAACGTATTTCTGACATACTGAGTACAAAGTGTGAGTTGAGAATTGTATTATGTTCTTGAGTCTGCTAGTAAAACTCTTACTGTTGGTTAAGGAGTTTCAGCAATGGTTCAAGGTAATAAATCCGTCTCAACTGCTTCATCAAATCTTTACTCACGGAGCTAGTCCAATAAAACTCAAAACATCAACACTTTTTTGCTTGCTCCAGTCACTTGTGTCAGCTGCATCATAACTGAGTTTCATGCGTTCTCTCTTGTCTGTGTTTGACAGCATGTGACAGACCTGTACCACCCGGTGAGACGACCGACACCTCTGGTACGCGGCATGTCGCCCGTCAGTGTCAACTCTGCACGCTGGCTGCCTGACGTAGGGGAGGGAATCGTGTACGGCACCAACCACGGTGACCTCCACTTCTACAGGGCGGGGTGAGTGCAGTGGTAATGTGATGATAGTGACTGAGAGGGTGTGTTGAAGATGACAAGTGCACACATCCTCCAAATAAATGTATGGCTGCCTAAATGGTGGGGTAAGAATGGTTACACACGTAATAATCCACTCGTAAAAAGACGCGAGTGTACGTGAGAGTTTCAGCCCATGAGCAAAGAAGAAAAACAATGAGTGCACACATATATGCATGCGCAAAGGGATGCACACACACACAGAAACACGACTACACAGTCTAAACACACACACACACAGTCTACACACACACACACACACACACACACACTCACACTCACACTCACAGTGGAAATTTGATACAGAATTGATTTCATAACTGACACCAATGTCAAAACATGAAATAAACTCAGTAAGAAAATCAAACAGTGCACAGGATGAACATGACATTTTGACTATGTGTGCCCAAATGTAAGTACATGTATACTCTTTCCTTGTTTAAAATCCTAGACAGATATGTATTGGTGATGTCATGGTTTACACAGTTAAGCAGACAGCTTTAACACCTTGCAATGTTTTGCAGACGCACCAAGGCCGGTGTGGAGGAGGAAGAAGCCAAGCCTCGCAAGCTGACCATCTCAACTCAGACTGGCACCGGTAGTATCCGTCGCTCAGCATTCACACAGACCATTGAGGACGACCAATGACCATCTCCACACAGACCGGCACCGGTAGTATCCGTCGGTCAGCATTCACACAGACCATTGAGGATGACCAATGACCTCCACACAGACCGGCACCGGTAGTATCCGCCGCTCAGCATTCACACACACCATTGAGGACGACCAATGACCATCTCCACACAGACCGGCACCGGTAGTATCCACCGCTCTGCATTCACACACACCTTGGACGACAACCATGACTGAGACAACATGCTGCATGATTTTAATATTTAGTTCTGTGCATTTCTTGTTGAATGAAATGTCATGAATGTGCTGCTAGGATATATGTTACTTAATTGAGTGAAGTCGTGTTGTAGGAAATTTCTGATGACAAGATTGTATAAAATCACAATGCACAGTGTTTTTGGCCTCTATGTCAGCCCATAACATTGTGCAACATTCATGGTTTGTACACCATGCATTGTGCGATATAATATACATTGTTTGGTGTCGGTCAACATTACTGCAGGCAGGATATACATTGTTTGGTGTATTACCGCAGACAAGCTATACATTGTAACAAAAACTGTTTGTTTTTAAAGGGGGGGGGGGGGGGGGAGAGAATGTGATTCACATTGTGCTGTATGTGAGTGAATAGAAATTGGCTTTGAGTCAAAGCCCAAGTGAATGGAGATAATTGTGATGAAATCTTGCCATGAAATGTCTGAGAAGAGTGAAGGTTTCAATTGCTCGTCAATCAATCAATCAATATGAAGCTTATATAGCGCGTATTCCGTGGGTACAGTTCCGAGCGCTTGTCGAAGAGTTGTCAACACAGGACTAACAAAGAAACTAACATCTACAGACGGACACGAACCCTATCACACACTAGCAAACCCTGATAAACATACAACAAACAACTGTTTAACAACAATGTACACATCAATAGCTAGGTCCAAACAAAATAATATTAAACACAAAGAAACCACCTCTCACAGAGCACAGCACAAGAATGTCTTTTGGGGCACAACACATCACGTCGAACATGAAAGTCGCAGCCAGCGACGGGAAGAACTGAGTCTTCAACCTACTCTTGAACGCATCAAGAGAGGGGCTCTGGCGAAGCTCAAGCGGCAGGGAGTTCCAGACGGAGGGGCCCGCGGAGGGGAATGCACGCTGACCAGCAGATGCGAGGGATGTGAAGGCAGAGTGGGTCAGCAGCAGAACGAAGGGGACGGTCAGAGGGCTGGGTGTACAGGTCCAGGGAGGATTGAAGGTACTTGGGAGCAGAGTCGTTGAGACACTTGTAGACGAGAGTGGACAGTTTGTAGGAGATTCGGGTGTTGACAGGGAGCCAGTGCAAGGAGCTTCTTCTTCTTCAGCGTTCGACGATGGCGAGTGCAAGGAGCGAAGTAGGGGGGTGATGTGGTCTCGCTTCGTCTTCCTCAACGTCAGCCTGGCAGCAGCGTTCTGGACTAGTTGTAGGCCATGAATGGATGCTCGTGCCTTGTACATACCACAAAGAGATCATTTGTTTATGTACACACGGTTGTGTAAGAGATATGAGAAAGCTGGGTACACAGGGCCGTTCAGCAGGCGACGAAATATGGATTGAATAGTTTTTTTCAACTTGTGAGAACTTTTTACCCGGTTTGAAGAGCTGTCATTTTATTCACCTTTTTTTTTTATTTTTTTTTTTAAACACATTGGTGAAGGAATGTAGAAGATTTTGCAACAATTTTCATCATCCAAGTTTAATTTACATTTTCAGCCCAGGCTTGTAATGGAGGCATTATCAGGGCTAACACCAACAAAAATGGAAAAACCTGAAAGGCCAGGGTCCACGGCGGTGCCCCCCAGAAGCTGAGGCTTTTTTGTTATTATCTTGTAGGGACAAAGAACGAAGTTTTACTTTTAAGAAACCAGATTTTCCGGTTTTAAAACAGTTTTCAAAAACCGGATTTCCGGCAAGAACCGGAAAGGTGTTAGCCCTGCATTATTGAATTTCAAACAAAGTGCTTTGTGTGTGTGTGTGTGTGTGTGAGATGTTTCCAGTGATTTCATTGATTCTGATCTTTGCCTCCTTTCAGTAAAGGAAAGAACACATTGCACATGCTTGATGTTCGAGTTGAATTTTCTGTGTGAAAGACTGAAGTGCTAGCTTTTTTATGTGAATGGATGTTTTCACTCTCTCTCCCTCTCTCTCTGTTATTACATAACATTTTTTATAAAAATTCTGAAAGCCAGTTCACTAGTCATACAGTATATCATTTATCAATCTCTCCAACACGCACAACACCTCATGAGACTGCATACAAGCACACAGGAAAATAATATACAATGAGTACAACAAATACAAGAAGATTTCAGAGCAGTTTATTTCTTTCTTCGGGAAGCACAGCATGACATGATCAGAATGATATTAGAATGAACAAAATCCACCGTCACCCAGCAAGTCAAGAAACATAACACATTCATATCTGTTTCTAAATGAATGCTTTCCCTCATTAAATGTGAAACATCAGCTTTATTACCGCAAAGGAAAAACAGTTTTGTATGAAAAACTTATTTCAGAAAGAAAAATAAGCAACGACAAAACTTTAAAAAATTCAGAATAGAAGTGGCTTGTTCATTTCAATGCTTGTTATTTTCCCAGGTGCCAGGAGACTGGTTCCTCATAACTCTCACTTACTCCATTACACATGTCGTATGCATTTAGAGCGCTTACTTCCTTTTGTATATCAGATCCGACGAAACTTCAGTATGAACCCACATCTATTCTTGGCGAACAAATAATAATCAGATCATAACTGCTGTATAATTTTAGTCATGTATTATGGTTTTAATTAAATGTAGTATGTAAACCAAGTTTACTGGATGATTTCAGGGGTGGGACTCTCTTGTGATGAAAAAAAAGGAAATCCCTTTTTTTCTGGGGCTCCCCCAAATTTGTTTTAAATGGTACATTAAAATCTGTGCAATCTGGTGCATTCTGAGACTAAAATTCAACTCGTTTGGATCAGCTAAAAAAGACATTCTCTTCGCGGAAAAGTCCCACCCCTGATGATTTACACATAGATACATGTGTATTGGATCCCACAAACTGTCTCGCTCTTATTATTTACCTTGGCTGCAAGAACGCCATTAGAAACTAGTTCTCAGATCACCAGCTAGTTTTTTTTGTACAGATTGAAAAGCATGTGTGATGGCTGTGTGAATCTAGCTCCCATTTAAAGGGACTGATATCCAGAACATTTGTAGCAAACCCATGCTGGTGACTTACAGTGAAGATAAACTGGAAAGTTGATGGCCACATCAAGATAGCTGCAAATACCAATGACCTATTGTTGTATGAACAACATTTCTAGAGAATCACTAGATTCTTCTTCTGCGTTCGTGGGCTGAAACTCCCACGTACACTCGTGTTTTTTGCACGAGGAATTTTACGTGTATGACCGTTTTTTACCCCGCCATTTAGGCAGCCATACGCCGTTTTCGGAGGAAGCATGCTGGGTATTTTTGTGTTTCTATAACCCACCGAACTCTGACATGGATTACAGGATCTTTTTAGATGAAGCTAATGTGTTCCCGATTACACAACCCCAATTTACTGACAGAACAAATGATGCAACGTTAAGCTCTCACAAAAACACACTTGTTACCATGTAAACCACTGGGCTGACCATCTCAGATCTGACCAGACTCTTACAGGGGAAACCACTGGGCTGACCATCTCAGATCTGACCAGGCTCTTACAGGGGAAACCACTGGGCTGACCATCTCAGATCTGACCAGGCTCTTACAGGGGAAACCACTGGGCTGACCATCTCAGATCTGACCAGGCTCTTACAGGGGAAACCACTGGGCTGACCATCTCAGATCTGACCAGGCTCTTACAGGGGAAACCACTGGACTGGCCATCTCAGATCTGACCAGGCTCTTACACTTTTACAGGGGAAACCACTGGGCTGACCATCTCAGATCTGACCAGGCTCTTACACTTTTACAGGGGAAACCACTGGGCTGACCATCTCAGATCTGACCAGGCTCTTACACTTTTACAGGGGAAACCACTGGGCTGACCATCTCAGATCTGACCAGGCTCTTACAGGGGAAACCACTGGACTGGCCATCTCAGATCTGACCAGGCTCTTACAGGGGAAACCACTGGGCTGACCATCTCAGATCTGACCAGGCTCTTACAGGGGATAAGGCAATCCCTCCTCTTGGACACACACCAACCAGCGGCTTCAAACAAATGAATTAGGGCGGTGATGTAGCTCAGTCGGTAGCGCGCTGGATTTGTATCCAGTTGGCCGCTGTCAGCATGAGTCGTCGTCCCCACGTTCGGCGAGAGATTTATTTCTCAGAGTCAACTTTGTGTGCAGACTCTCTTCGGTGTCCGAACACCCCCCGTGTGTACACGCAAACACAAGACCAAGTGCGCACAAAAAAGATCCTGTAATCCATGTCAGAGTTCGATGGGTTATAGAAACACGAAAATACCCAGCATGCTTCCTCCGAAAACAGCGTATGGCTGCCTAAATGGCGGGGTAAAAAACGGTCATACACGTAAAATTCCACTCGTGCAAAAAACACGAGTGTACGTGGGAGTTTCAGCCCACGAACGCAGAAGAAGAAGAAGAAGAAAGAAATGAATTCATACAAAAATCCTACTCTGCAGAGAAAGCAGACCGAATGTTGATTATGGGTATGTGTCCCAGTGGAGAGATAGTCTTACACCACATACAAACCGGACCAGATCTGAGATAATGAGCAGCGCTGTTTTCACGGAAAGGAGTGTGCCATTAAATCAATCTGGTATGAAAGATTGTTTGTATGAGGCTCTGTAATGGCACGCTCAAAGATTGATAAAATACAAAGTCCAAATATGAGGCTCTGTAATGGCACGCTCAAAGATTGATAAAATACAAAGTCCAAATATGAGGCTCTGTAATGGCACGCTCAAAGATTGATAAAATACAAAGTCCAAATTTCAAATCAATAACACAGTAACACAGTGACAGACAGATAGATAGACACACACACACACACACACACACACACACACACACACACACACACAGAAAGTTGAAAGAGAAGAGAGGGTGAGGGCTGTACAAGGCTGGGTAGAACAGTCACAACCATCAGAATGGAATGAAGCAAGTAAGACGAATACACTTTTCACACAACTTCAACAGAGAGACTTATCAAACATGGAAAAGACAGCAACAATACCCCCCACCCCAAAATTCTCTCCAGGATTTCAGTTTCAGAATATCAGAGTACGACGGAAAGCTGATTGCATTTAAATAGAAGCATCGAACTACAGGGGAAAGCTTGATCACATTGAAAATAAAGAATGTGTGACATTTGAAGAAAAAGAAATGGGGTAGAAAAAAGAGCAATATTAGGACATAGTTCTCAGCCAGCACCGACTTAGCCTGTACAAAATACTGAAAGCAATGGACGAAAGTTATTGCACACAAAACTGATAATGATTTGCGTTATTTTTTAACACAACTATTCATGTGTACATTATTCATTATTCAAGCAACAGAAACAACAACAACAACAAAATAATAATAAGCCCAACAATCAACACACAAATGAAACACTCAGGTTTCACATGGAATGACGGCTGAAGTTTAGCTTCACAAATGTCATTGAATCATTATTCTTCAGGCAATTAAGTCAAAGAAATACAGACAAGTACGTTGTTGAAAACAGAATCTACTACTTGTGAACACACTCGTACATGAATGAATGAGAGACAATAACAAACAACAAAATTTTTAAAAATTAACAAAACAAAATCAAGCAGAACCAATGGACAAGTGATTAAGATCCTTAATATAATAATAATAATAATAATACGAATATTTATAACGCGCACATATCTCACCAACAGGCGACTCAAGGCGCACATACACTCATTCACACTCACGGAGACTTAAAGTCACCGACACACACACACACACCATGGTCGAACGGACCTGCCCTGGCGATCACCTTTCAAGCAACCACCCCAAAGGATCACAGACGAGTTTGTTTTCCACATCAAACACCTGTCTATAACAGTCCCTTGGGTGGTATTTATTGACAGGTTTGACTGTATGTCTTTGGCGGCCGGGTAGCTCAGGTGGTAGAGCACTGGACTTGTGATCGAAAGGTCGCTGGTTCGAATCCGGGCCGGGACGGACACGGGTCAACTTTATGTGCAGACCCAGAGACGGTATCCATCTCCCATCCCCGTGTCACCACAATAGCACGTTAAAGATCTTGGTCATTCTACCATAAGTGCGGATGGCTGATACCACCTAAACACGCATACATCAAAAGCCGTGAGGGCGTAAAAACTCGAATCGTATAAACCAATTCATGTCCAATATAGGCAATTAAGACCTGACATAAGCCCCTTAAAATTTACTATGTCTTAACCTTCGCCGGTGGTCGTGGGTCCGTGTGGACCCAGAAGGGTGTTTAATTGCAAATATCTCTTAAACTAGTTGGAATTTTTTAATGAGCTTTTAAGAATGCCTCAGGCACCTAAAAAGCTCTTATGTCCTAAAATTCCAGCGAGAAGTAATAAAAATAAAAAGAGGTCATATTTAGACTACAAACATCGTGGGGCCGTGCGGACCCATGTTTTTCAAAGACGGAAATGAGAAGCATGGTCCGCACGGCCCCACGATGACTTCCGTGCGTAGTCGATAACCCGGACGGGCGAAGGTTAATCATTTTCACCTGTACACCTTTCTCTGGAAACGGTCAAACACATCTCTACCAGAAAACACATTGCTAACAGAAAAAAACAAAAACATATATGTCAATCAATCCATACTAATTTACACATATCACCATTAAATCTTTGTACGTGTACACAATAATAGTCATGAACATTGTTACTCAAAAACATTGCATTATAAACATCTTATCATTATGTTCATCAACCCGATCACCTTAATCAAAACAAATCACAGTCTGGTACTTCTACCCTAGTGTTCTCCTGCCCGTGCAAACGGTGACAAGGATTAACATAACACTTCATTAACTTTTTATCTCATTAACACGCTAACAGCAAAGCACCCTGGAGCTTGGAGTTTGTGCTTTGGACGAAAGAATTTCAATTAAATATTCACACACAAAATTTCAAGTAAGTATACTCTCTCAAAACACACACACACACTGTGGAATTAAACTATTGGGAAAAGAAGATGTACCATTACGTTCTGAGAAGAAAAGAACCTGGTTACAAGTTATTTCCAACAAAATAGAACAGAAATATGATTACAAGATTATTCTCTGAATAAATATTCAAATGAGGTTAAAAGATAACTTTCTGAAGAAAAAGAAAGCACAACAACATTATTCTCTGAGCAAAAACAAAACCATCATAAGATTATTTTCTAACATAGGAGAACTGATTACAAGGTTATCTTTTGGAGAAATGAAAAACTGGTCACAACCTTAAAAACATCGGTTTATTCACCAACATGCACACTTGATACCAATAAGCAGGCAGTAAATCTCTGTTACGACATTATCAACATAGAATGAAAGACAGTAGTTGTCAACACCTCGCATACCAAGATACACACAACAACAGCTTCAAAGAAATGTCTTGCCAACATATTCAGGACAAGATAGCAAGTCCACAAATAAAACAGCTCTTATCTGACGAATTACAATTCAGCTGTATCACTTATCAAATCCTGGATTATTGCAACTTATCCAGATCTAACCGACATGACCAGAAGCAACACCAGACTGATGTAACTGATCTGACAGCATTCTAGAAAATGCTGTCAATTCATTGGAATATTCACAAGCATATAGAACACGATCAAGAAATAATCAGTCTCGTCCGCATCATTCTACAGACGCACTCACAAACACATAACTTCATATTCATTCATTCTGTCTGTCTGTCTGACCGTCCATCTTACCGTCTCTCTTTTTCACACATACACCTTGGGGTAGTCCGTCAAATTGTTTTCGACTTGCAGTTGGCTGTGAAGTCCAAGTCTAGAGCGGCAAGGTGATTAAATTTACACACATACACAAACGCATACATCAACACACATAACCAAACCCTCTCTGTAACTTCTATCACCAATTACTTTTCAATAGCAAACAAACACCCAAAAAACTTCATATTTATAACAGCCTTGACGCCGTTTTCAAAACAATGTTCTACAGCACACTCATGGGTTTCACAGATAAAAAGAAAAGTTTAACATACTTTTTTTCAAAAAGGAGGTACCAAAAACAGCATCATTAAACTGATCTGATAGGACACATTTTTGGAATTTAACTCAAAAACTTGTCCTCTATGACACCGTTTATGGAAAAATAACTCTCCCTAGCAGTATTTCAATGGACCAACGGCAAGTCTTCTGTTGCAAGAAAGCTCTCGGAACGACCACTAAATTCAGGGAAAGCTCCCTTCACGACACAATTTCCAGGAAATCTCTCTCCAGCAGCTCTTCGACAAACTGGCGGCAAGTTTTCTGTTGGGTCTCTGGTTCTAGTTTGGACTCCAGCTTCTCTGGCGCCGACACGGACTTGGTCATGCCTGATGCCGGAACCTGCAGTGCGCTGGCGGACTTGGCTTTCTGCTGGCCGGCGGACTGTTTCTTGGCGTGGGTGGCGGCGGACTTTTCGGACTGCTGGAGACAGAGGGTGTTGAAGAAGGGTTGGAGGTCGGCGACGGAGCGAAGCTGGCCCATGGTCAGTAGAGGTCGGCCCGGTGTGATGCGCAGAATGGGCGCTTGGCGGTTCAGCTGCACACATCATGCTATCTTGTCAGTACAGTGCTGGTTTCCGTAGTACAGTGAAACCCTCCATTTTAAGACTCCCTCCATTTTAAGACCTTGTTTTCTCACATTTTCTGTTCTTAACCTGTGTACATGTACCCCCATTTGAAGACTCCCTCCTTTTAAAGGCCTGATCTTCTCATAATGTTGGAGGTCCTATCAGGGGGGTTCCACTGTACTCACACAATAACAGGAATGACAATCTAACACAGATGACTACATTAAAAGCACAAAATGTTATCCAAATAACTTTGCCGGACTGCAGACAAACGAATGAACTTACAGCCACAGAAACCGACAGGTAACATTACCGAGTTGCATGCAGGGTGAGGGCTTCTGCTGATTCAAAACTTTTCAGGAGGGAAGTTTTTAACTCAGATTCTAAAGAAACATTTTTGATGAGTACTGTTGAAGAAGATTGTGAGATACATCTGCCTGTCTGATATCTTACACGATATCAGGCCTTCTACCAAAAGATATTTGATAAAGGGTGAGAGCGATGTTTTAAATCATTGCCAGAGCAATGGTTGAAAATATACTCCGAAATCAGGGGTGAAAAAAAGCTGTATGAGTGGCTAACCCTTGAGTTAAGCAGTCTGGCAAGTCCAATAAAGTCATGAAAAACGCTGTATGAGTGGCTAACCCTTGAGTTACGCAGTCTGGCAAGTCCAATAAAGTCATGAAAAACGCTGTATGAGTGGCTAACCCTTGAGTTAAGCAGTCTGGCAAGTCTAATAAAGTCATGAAAAACGGGTGTAAGTATGTAGAAATGAAGGGAAAAAAAGTGTAGGAGTTATACTAACCCTTGTGTTGAGCAGTCTGGCCAGTCTGACGATGTGCGGGGTGAAGCGGGGCTGGTCTTTCTGTTTGGGCGTGTTGTCGTCGCTGTGTCCTCGCTTCTCCTCGCCTGCCGTCCCCACAAACGCCCACCGATACCTTCACATGAGAATATGACAAGATGAAAACATTTGTTTATTCACAAGACAAATGCAAATGCACACAGACAGACACACACACACCATGCATGCACACACAGACAGACACACACACACCATGCATGCACACACAGACAGACACACACACACCATGCATGCACACACTCACACGTGCACTAACCCACCTATCCCCCCCACACACACACACACACATCACACACACACACACACACCCATACACCAAAATGAACTGGTCTGAGTTGATATGGGGTTTTCTTTTAGTCTCAAAGCGCACTGCTTACAGGTGTTCAATAGGTCTGAAAACAGATTTGCCTGAACATTCATTTTTCTGAACTTTTCCCCCCAAAAATCAGTCATTCCTTCTTCCTCGCACAGCTGGATCTGCAGCATCACAACATGGGCAGTCATGACCACACACTGCCTGAGGTCCAGACAGACAGGCAAGATACAATGTCACACAACATCATACAGTAGAAATAACCCCCTTTTAAGAGACAC
This sequence comes from Littorina saxatilis, assembly GCF_037325665.1. Taxonomy (NCBI): domain Eukaryota; kingdom Metazoa; phylum Mollusca; class Gastropoda; order Littorinimorpha; family Littorinidae; genus Littorina; species Littorina saxatilis. Next base: position 9,568,797 of record NC_090247.1, on the reverse strand, counting down.
ACACACACACACACTCATGCACAAACACACCCAATACCCCCCTCATTTAAGATCCCCTCCATTTTAAAACCTTGCTTTTTCACATTTTCTGTCCAGAACCTCTGTAAATCTGACTCTATTTCAAGTTTCCCTCCTTTCTAAGGCCTGATTTTCTGTCCAGAACCTCTGTAACTCTATTTCAAGTGTCCCTCCTTTCTAAGGTATGATTTTCTGTCCAGAACCTCTGTAACTGTAACTCTATTTCAAGTGTCCCTCCTTTCTAAGGCATGATTTTCTGTCCAGAACCTTTGTAACTCTATTTCAAGTTTCCCACCTTTCTAGGGCCTGATTTTCTCTCCAGAACCTCTGTAACTCTATTTCAAGTGTCCCTCCTTTCTACGGCCTGATTTTCTGTCCAGAACCTCTGTAACTCTATTTCAAGTGTCCCTCCTTTCTACGGCCTGATTTTCTGTCCAGAACCTCTGTAACTCTATTTCAAGTGTCCCTCCTTTCTACGGCCTGATTTTCTGTCCAGAACCTCTGTAACTCTATTTCAAGTGTCCCTCCTTTCTACGGCCTGATTTTCTCAGACTTTTGGAGGTCTTAGAAGGGAGGTTCCACTGTATAGTCAAACGTCTTTTACACTCACAGCTGAAACTGCGGCACGGCGTCGGCAGGCATGACCAGACACAAGTCAAGCAGTCGGCAGACAGACAGGTAGAGGCTGAGCCAGCTGGGGTTGTTGTGAGCGTTCAGTCCGTTGCCCAGGTGAGCCCAGCTGGAGTCCAGCGCTGCGATACGCTGCAACTGTGTCCTGAAAACACACAACGGTGTAGGCTTTGTGGGTACACCGCTCTTCACAAACATGTACACAATGGGTTGACCTGTCTAAGACCTCATGTAACACACCTCAAGTGTAAAAGACACACACACAGCTAGATGTACAAATACAAAACACACATACATTATGTGCTTGCACACACACATACACACACACCCACGTACATACGTACATATGCACGCAGGCGCACACACACACATCCACATACATATGTACGTATGCACACGCACGCGCACACACACACAAAACACACACACTAAACACACACACAAGCACACACACACACATATACTCTAAGACACACACTCAAACACACAAAAATACAAACACATACACACACACACACACACACACACACACACACACACACACACACACAAACACACACACACACAAACACACTCACACAAACACACACACACACACACACACACACACACACACACACACAAACACACACACACACAACCTACCCCTCATCTCTCCCAACCCCACTTCCGCTATGGAAGACAAGGGAAGAAATTAAGTGATAACACTTTTTGATAGATAACTGCAAGTGTTTGGGAAGAAGAAGAATTCAGAGAGAAGATGATTTTAGATCTCGTGTCACACTTGTACACATGTCTCATGTTGCAATTACCTCAACAGTCAGCTGGTGTGCAGTGTATTCCGGGTGCTCCCAGTGCAGGATGGGAAGGGGTGTGATTTTTATTCTCAAAAAAAAAAGTAAATGTTAAGGGGCTTATTGTCCGTCAGGTCTTAATTGCCTATATTGAACATGAATTGGTTTTTTCGATTCGAGTTTTACGCCCTCACGGCTATTTGATGTTTGCGTGTTTAGGTGGTATCAGCCATCTGCACTTATGGTAGAATGACCAAGATCTTTAACGTGCCATTGTGGTGACACGGGGGTGGGAGATGGATACCAACTCTGGGTCTGCACATAAAGTTGACCCGTGTCCGTCCCGGCCCGGATTCGAACCAGCGACCTCTCGATCACAAGTCCAATGCTCTACCACCTGAGCTACCCGGGCCCCCGATTATTCTCAAGAAGTATTTGAGTTCATTTGTATGTTTTTACAGTGGAACCTCTAAAATAAATCCAAGAAAATTAGATCTTAAAAAGGAGGGAGTCTTAAATTGGGGGTACATTTCCAGGTTTTGAAGAGAAAATATAAGAAAACAGGGTCTTAAAAGGGGGTTCCACTGTACTGATCTTTTATGTTGAATCTGAATTTGTTGACATCTCTTTTCTTGCGCGCATACATTTAACCACTGTAGGTCACATTTCAGCTCATTTGACTGTAGAAGGGTACTGCAGGTTTTCAATGTATGCTAAGCAGAAACATACTGGATGTTGTGATTTGTTCCTGTAAATGTAATATATACCGCTAGTGTAATCCCTCAACACGAGGAGGGCTGCATTGTTGTAAAAAAAAAGCAACTATTGTTGCTTATACCATTACCCTCATGGTAAATAATCATCTTATCTCATCTCATCTTATCATCTCATCTTATCATATTCACAATAGCTGATTTTTAGAAATAACCCTGTTGGGTTTGTATGGGTTGTGAAAGAGTGAATGCCCTTGCTTTTCCTCGGACAAATAACTTCACACGTGCTCCTGTCCACGTGTTTCCGACACACCCCTGCCTAGTGATTGGCCCCTCCAATGTTTGTACAAGGTTTTGACACACCCCTGCCTAGTGATTGGCCCTTCCAATGTTTGTTCAAGGTTTTGACACACCCCTGCCTAGTGATTGGCCCCTCCAATGTTTGTACACGGTTTTGACACACCCCTGCCTAGTGATTGGCCCCTCCAATGTTTGTACAAGGTTTTGATACACCCCTGCCGAGTGATTGGCCCCTCCAATATTTGTACAAGGTTTTGCAAGAAAAGCTCACTCTTCCACCACCCATACAATTTTACCTGACAGAATTATTTCCAAAAAACGTCTATTGATGAAAACAGAAGATACATCTTAGCTGTTGTTCCTTCTTTCTGGTTCTTTTCCCTATTGTATTAGAACAATCGTCTATTGATGAAAACAGAAGATACATCTTAGCTGTTGTTCCTTCTTTCTGGTTCTTTTCCCTATTGTATTGGAACAATCGTCTATTGATGAAAACAGAAGATACATCTTAGCTGTTGTTCCTTCTTTCTGGTTCTTTTCCCTATTGTATTGGAACAATCATCTATTGATGAAAACAGAAGATAAATCTTAGCTGTTGTTCCTTCTTTCTGGTTCTTTTCCCTATTGTATTGGAACAATCGTCTATTGATGAAAACAGAAGATACATCTTAGCTGTTGTTCCTTCTTTCTGGTTCTTTTCCCTATTGTATTAGAACAATCGTCTATTGATGAAAACAGAAGATACATCTTAGCTGTTGTTCCTTCTTTCTGGTTCTTTTCCCTATTGTATTGGAACAATCGTCTATTGATGAAAACAGAAGATACATCTTAGCTGTTGTTCCTTCTTTCTGGTTCTTTTCCCTATTGTATTGGAACAATCGTCTATTGATGAAAACAGAAGATAAATCTTAGCTGTTGTTCCTTCTTTCTGGTTCTTTTCCCTATTGTATTGGAACAATCGTCTATTGATGAAAACAGAAGATACATCTTAGCTGTTGTTCCTTCTTTCTGGTTCTTTTCCCTATTGTATTAGAACAATCGTCTATTGATGAAAACAGACGATACATCTTAGCTGTTGTTCCTTCTTTCTGGTTCTTTTCCCTATTGTATTGGAACAATCGTCTATTGATGAAAACAGAAGATACATCTTAGCTGTTGTTCCTTCTTTCTGGTTCTTTTCCCTATTGTATTGGAACAATCGTCTATTGATGAAAACAGAAGATACATCTTGGCTGTTGTTCCTTCTTTCTGGTTCTTTTCCCTTTTGTATTGGAACAATCGTCTATTGATGAAAACAGAAGATACAGCTTAGCTGTTGTTCCTTCTTTCTGGTTCTTTTCCCTTTTGTATTGGAACAATCGTCTATTCATGAAAACAGAAGATACAGCTTAGCTGTTGTTCCTTCTTTCTGGTTCTTTTCCCTATTGTATTGGAACAATCGTCTATTGATGAAAACAGAAGATACCTCTTAGCTGTTGTTCCTTCTTTCTGGTTCTTTTCCCTATTGTATTGGAACAATCGTCTATTGATGAAAACAGAAGATACATCTTAGCTGTTGTTCCTTCTTTCTGGTTCTTTTCCCTATTGTATTGGAACAATCGTCTATTGATGAAAACAGAAGATACATCTTGGCTGTTGTTCCTTCTTTCTGGTTCTTTTCCCTTTTGTATTGGAACAATCGTCTATTGATGAAAACAGAAGATACAGCTTAGCTGTTGTTCCTTCTTTCTGGTTCTTTTCCCTTTTGTATTGGAACAATCGTCTATTCATGAAAACAGAAGATACATCTTAGCTGTTGTTCCTTCTTTCTGGTTCTTTTCCCTATTGTATTGGAACAATCGTCTATTGATGAAAACAGAAGATACCTCTTAGCTGTTGTTCCTTCTTTCTGGTTCTTTTCCCTATTGTATTGGAACAATCGTCTATTGATGAAAACAGAAGATACATCTTAGCTGTTGTTCCTTCTTTCTGGTTCTTTTCCCTATTGTATTGGAACAATCGTCTATTGATGAAAACAGAAGATACAGCTTAGCTGTTGTTCCTTCTTTCTGGTTCTTTTCCCTTTTGTATTGGAAAAATCGTCTATTGATGAAAACAGAAGATACAGCTTAGCTGTTGTTCCTTCTTTCTGGTTCTTTTCCCTTTTGTATTGGAACAATCGTCTATTCATGAAAACAGAAGATACATCTTAGCTGTTGTTCCTTCTTTCTGGTTCTTTTCCCTATTGTATTGGAACAATCGTCTATTGATGAAAACAGAAGATACATCTTGGCTGTTGTTCGTTCTTTCTGGTCCTTTTTTCTTGGTATTGGAACAATTGTCTATTGATGAAAACAGAAGATACATCTTGGCTGCTGTTCGTTCTTTCTGGTCCTTTTTCCTTTGTATTGATCCGTATAACCTGACAGTGAGATGGTGGATGTGCAGGGATGGCCAAGTCTCACAAATTTAACTTGCCAGCCGGGCCAGTAACTTCAACAATTTAGTCACTAGCCCGGCAGAAGTTTTGCTGGCCCGGTACATACCACAGTTGATCTGCAGTGTTTATCCCCGAGTACGCTAGTATTAGGGCTCAGCAGACTTTAATCGTGTGTCTGTGTGTGTGTCTGTGTCTTTCTCCACTTAACAGCTTATTGCTGGGAAACTACTGGGCGCAGTTCGTTCAAAAGTTGATACACTAAGTTGATAATAGGTCCGATTGATCGTATTAAAACTTCATAATGTTACCTGGGACCTAAATGCGAAATAAACCACAAAAACGACTTGGCCGTAGGAGGAGTTCACACCGGCGGGGCAACACGCAGCCATTGAGCTGAGAGAACAGCCGAACGCGTCACACAAAAATACGTCATGACAAAGTTACACGCAAAGCGAAAGAGACTTTGACGTCATTTACTTTTGTTCGGAATTTTCCGTCTGTTCCTAGCTTGTCAGTGAAGACCTGACGTGAGCCAGTCTGAAGAGTACTCGGGTCCAGCGCGAGCGTTTTTTATATGGCTTGAAAACCCGATATTACATACAACCAAAATGGTTGCATTTGACCAGAATTTTCATTGGCCAGCGGGGAAAGTTGCCAGGCGGTTTCTACTAGCCCGGCGGGTTTTTTACTCGCCCCTGGCGACCGGGCGGACGATTTGGCCATCCCTGATGTGTATGGGGGAAGAGAGAGGATCGAGGTACGTAAATAATCTGACACTTTTCCCACTGTGTACACTGAGCAAAAGGAAAACGATGTAATGCGCAATGTGATTATGAAGCAAGTACCTAGCTGGCACACAGTCTGAAGAATAACACAGACGTAAACCAAACAGGTTCTTTTCTACATCAAACTATCCATGAAGCGGATTCAAGCTAGCAATGTACATCAATGTACCCTGCTTCTTAAGTCTAGAAAATCAATGCAAGCTAAACAGAAACTGTCTGCAATTAACTAACATTGGTTCCCCATTTTACTGCTGCCATAAAGAATGAAAATGATGTTATTCAGGCATGCAGATAACTTTCAAGAAGAAATATTTGAAAAGAACAATTCTAAACATTAAAAAACAAAAACATCTCGATTTACCTCCAACCCCCACCTACTTTAATGAAATATGAAGAAGAGATTTATAGCTGATTGCACACCACAATTTATCAACACCTAGTCTGTAACATTTTCTTTACCAGTTCAACACTACCAGTAGACAACAGTCTGTGTTTTTCATGTTGATGGCTTTTCTAAATCCGATGCATTGCAAAAATCCTATGCATTGCAATACCAGGAATAAAACCTAATCGTGAGATTTCCACGGTAACTGATGAACTTCACCACAAGAATCAGTTGACAGTTGGATTCAAAAATGACATAGAAATTGTCTATTAATCTTAATCTAACATTATAGATATCATTAACACACCACAAAAAATAAATAATAAAATGGGGGTGGGGGGGGGGGGGGCGGGTGGAGAAGCAAGGTACCAAACACCACGGAGTGATTAGAAACAAGTCATCCCCTTTTCCAGTCGATAAACATCAAAGTCATTTCAACTCACTCTCTCTGCTTTCATCATCAACTTAGACGCATTCATTCTACCAATTCTTCCTGGACCGTACTGTTCTCAACACCACAAAAGCTCACTACATTCTTGTTTAAACATCTGATGGTTGTAAATTAGAAGGGTGGGGGGCTGAGTGAATTAACCTCTTTTTTCTAACTGATCAACTCTGCAGCATTAAAACAAGCAACTGCTAATTAAGCATACATTTGTTTCAAGTGAATTTCTAAAGCAAATGTGCAAAGAATATTGTTCTCTCAAGAAAATAATGAGCTGTGTTAAGTTTTTAAAAGCAACGCTTCCTTCATATAGAAGTATTCTTCTTCTACTAATTGCTTCCAAACTCATCAGTATGTTATTTTTCTCAAATGTTCATGATCTTTGTTGAAAGCATGCACCTGTAATTTACATTAGTGTGACTTTGGGCAAATCTATACCCCTTGGGAATAAGTGTAAGCATTCTAATTAGTGTGACTGCAGGAATAGAAAGTTGTAAGGCAAACAGTGTGATTTCACATAGATATGGAGTCTGTGGTTTGTGTATCGAAGAGTAAGTGTGAATAGACAATGAATGTTCATAGAGTGAATAATTATCAAGTAAGCGGTCAATATGTTAAAGAAGTATACTGCTACTAGATCCTTGTTTTGAGTGGGGACTGTAGATGCATACAATGAATATTCATACAATGAATAATTACTAAGCAAGATCTCAATCTGTTAAAGAAGCATAACTGCTACTAGATCGTTGTTTTGAGTGGGGACTACACACAATGAATATTCATAGATTGAATAATTATTAATTTAGCAAGCGGTCAATCTGTTAAAGAAGCATAACGGCTACTTTAATAGATTTTTTTTGAGTGGGGATTGTGGATTCACATGCTCTACATTTCACGTGGCCGTACACGACAAAATGCAAACAATTCTTTGGTAAAATCACACATGACAGTTGCGCTGTCTCTGAAAATCATGCACTGACTGTAACATCAACTAATCAATTTCTTGCTGGCAGTGTAGCAAATGCAATCACAGGGATAAGACTTGGAAGAAGAACAAAATTGATAAAAATCAGGAGACAAAAAAACCCACACGATTGGGAACAGAAAACAGACGAAATAAATCAAAATGTTTGGGTTCAACAATTTACCAGCACCACCAAAAGGCAAAACGACAAAATAAAAATGAAACTTTAACTGAAAACAAGAAAACACAACCCATAAAAACGACGTGGCTTCACAGAGATCTGCATTCAAATTTCAAAAACAGGATTGTAACTCTGAGAAAAGCGTTACCGATTCAAAGCACTGTAAGCAAATGAAAACAGATCAAGTTTCACAATTTCACATTATTCAAACAGTAAAAGTAAAACACAGTTCACCAGTACTTTGGTAGGTTCGTGCAAAAAAAATGGCATACACAATCCCCAAACGTTGCAATTTTGTAAACGGCACAACATCCAACATTCTATATGCAAGAAGGAAGTCTAGAGAACACACACACAAACACATGTCTAGCAAACGTCCGTGCTGGGAATGACGATCAACAGCAGACTATGATACGGACAGTTAACACGCCAAGAACCAGACGCTCCAGTGGTCAACGATACGGACACAGAGAGTAGGAATGCTAGTGAAAGGTGGTGGGTTTACCTTGAGCGGGTCCGGATGTACTGACTGAGGAAATAATATAGGTAAATTGCTCGATGTTATCCATTACCAGTTTGAAAGACAATACTTACGACTGAGAAACAAAGGGAAGTAAGCGCTCTAAATGCATACGAACACGCAACTTTCATCCCCATCTCATGACTTAGTAGACTGAGGAGTTCAGAAAATTGCTCTATGTTATCCATTACCATTTTCAAAGACAATACTTTTGACTCAGCAATCTGACAAACCAAGGGAAGTAAGCACTACACATGCAAAGGACATGTGTATTACAAAACTGAGAGTAATGGGGAACCAGTCTCCTGGCATTTCAGAGAATAACAAGCAGCGAAATGAACAAGAGACGTTCATCCTCATTTCATGAATTAGTGGACTGAGGAGATAAAAAAAAGCTCTTTGTTATCCATAACCATTTTCAAAGGACAAGATTTAGAAACTAAATGACTGGAGAAATAATACAAGCAATTGTTCTACTCCGCACCATCTATTACCATTGTGAAAGTCAAAATTAACAGGCATGGGAATTCCAAAATAGAAAAACTCTGAAAAGAGGCCGAAGGTCCAGGGGAACGAATTTTAGCATTTTAGACCAATATTTTGATAGTTCTCGTTTAAGCAAATAATGGACAGAGAGACAATAGTATACATATAATTTAATTTACCCTTTTTTTTTGCCGCGGCCAATTTCTTATTTTCGCTGAAACGTAATTTCCTTTTCTCCGAAATCCACAATTTCGCGGACAATTCCCATGCCTGATTAAAGATCATCCTGTCAGACTACTTCTCCACAGATTCAAGATGTATTCGTTGGCCTTAAAAAGTCAGGCAACGTATCAGTCCTACAGCCCCATCAATATTCTTCACAGTTAGGATATGAAGACACAGAGGACAGAATATTACATGGGCTGGCAGAAAGACAATATTGTTGAGACAAACGTCAGGTAACCGTCTGCCAAATCTTACTTTCTACTGTCTTTAAGAGCACGCATAAGCATATAATTACATGTAGGCAGTACAGTGGAACCCCCCTTAGTACAGTGGAACCCTCCTTAGTACAGTGGAACCCCCTTAGTACAATGGAACCCCCTTAGTACAGTGGAACCCCCTTAGTACAGTGGAACCCCCTTAGTACAGTGGAACCCCCCCTTAGTACAATGGAACCCCCTTAGTACAGTGGAACCCCCTTAGTACAGTGGAACCCCCTTAGTACAGTTGAACCCCCTTAGTACAGTGGAAGCCCCTTAGTACAGTGGAACCCCCTTAGTACAGTGGAACCTCCTTAGTACAGTGGAACCCCCTTAGTACAGTGGAACCCCCTTAGTACAGTGGAACCCCCCTTAGTACAGTGGAACCCCCCTTAGTACAGTGGAACCCCCCTTAGTACAGTGGAACCTCCCTTAGTACAGTGGAACCCCCTTAGTACAGTGGAACCCCCTTAGTACAGTGGAACCCCCTTAGTACAGTGGAACCCCCTTAGTACAGTGGAACCCCCTTAGTACAGTGGAACCCCCTTAGTACAGTGGAACCCCCCTTAGTACAGTGGAACCTCCTTAGTACAGTGGAACCCCCTTAGTACAGTGGAACCCCCCTTAGTACAGTAGAACCTCCCTTAGTACAGTGGAACCCCCTTAGTATAGTGGAACCCCCCCTTAGTACAGTGGAACCCCCTTAGTACAGTGGAACCCCCTTAGTACAGTGGAACCCCCCTTAGTACAGTAGAACCCCCCTTAGTACAGTGGAACCCCCCTTAGTACAGTGGAACCCCCTTAGTACAGTGGAACCCCCTTAGTACAGTGGAACCTCCCTTAGTACAGTGGAACCCCCTTAGTACAGTGGAACCCCCCTAGTACAGTGGAACCCCCCTTAGTACAGTAGAACCCCCCTTAGTACAGTGGAACCCCCCTAGTACAGTGGAACCCCCTTAGTACAGTGGAACCCCCTTAGTACAGTGGAACCCCCTTAGTACAGTGGAACCCCCCTTAGTACAGTGGAACCCCCTTAGTACAGTGGAACCCCCTTAGTACAGTGGAACCCCCCTTAGTACAGTAGAACCTCCCTTAGTACAGTGGAACCCCCTTAGTACAGTGGAACCCCCTTAGTACAGTGGAACCCCCTTAGTACAGTGGAACCCCCTTAGTACAGTGGAACCCCCTTAGTACAGTGGAACCCCCTTAGTACAGTGGAACCCCCTTAGTACAGTGGAACCCCCTTAGTACAGTGGAACCCCCTTAGTACAGTGGAACCCCCCCCCTTAGTACAGTGGAACCCCCCCTTAGTACAGTGGAACCCCCTTAGTACAGTGGAACCCCCTTAGTACAGTGGAACCCCCTTAGTACAGTGGAACCCCCTTAGTACAGTGGAACCCCCTTAGTACAGTGGAACCCCCTTAGTACAGTGGAACCCCCTTAGTACAGTGGAACCCCCTTAGTACAGTGGAACCCCCTTAGTACAGTGGAACCTCCCTTAGTACAGTGGAACCCCCCCTTAGTACAGTGGAACCCCCTTAGTACAGTGGAACCCCCTTAGTACAGTGGAACCCCCTTAGTACAGTGGAACCCCCCCTAGTACAGTGGAACCCCCTTAGTACAGTGGAACCCCCTTAGTACAGTGGAACCCCCTTAGTACAGTTGAACCCCCCCTAGTACAGTGGAACCCCCTTAGTACAGTGGAACCCCCTTAGTACAGTGGAACCCCCCCTTAGTACAGTGGAACCCCCTTAGTACAGTGGAACCCCCTTAGTACAGTGGAACCCCCCCTTAGTACAGTGGAACCCCCTTAGTACAGTGGAACCCCCTTAGTACAGTGGAACCCCCTTAGTACAGTGGAACCCCCCTTAGTACAGTGGAACCCCCTTAGTACAGTGGAACCCCCTTAGTACAGTGGAACCCCCTTAGTACAGTGGAACCCCCCCTAGTACAGTGGAACCCCCTTAGTACAGTGGAACCCCCTTAGTACAGTGGAACCCCCTTAGTACAGTGGAACCCCCCTTCCAAGACCTCAAAAAGTCTGAGAACATGGGGTCTTAAAAAGGAGGGAGTCTTTAAAATGGAGGTTGTTTTACAGAGGTTAAGAACAGAAAGTCAAGGTCTTAAAAAGGAGGGAGTCTTAAATCTGAGGGTCTTAAAAGGGGGTTCCACTGTATTGTTATTTGAAATTCTTCAATGACATTTGTTTCTTCTCTTCTTCGTTCATGGGCTGAAACTCCCACATTCACATTTTTTGCACAAGTGGGATTTTACGTGTATGACCGTTTTTACCCCGCCACTCAGGCAGCCATACGCCGCTTTCGACAGAAGACATTTGTTTAATGCAAAGGGCGCAGAGAGTGACTGATGGTGTGAGTGCACGGCAAGGCATGTTCAACCAGCTAAGTGGACAACACAGAATGGAACACACACACACGCAGATATCAGCTAGGGTTACTACGTGCAATCCTTTTACACACTCACTTGAACTCATCGGTTTCTGTGGACAGCTCTTGCTCTATCTGAAGAAACACTTGCACCTGTACACACAATTCACAATTGTCAATAACAAAGCAATTTAATAACAAATTACACATCTTTCTGAAATGAAAGCGGATACATACTTGCAAGACACAGATCGAGAACTTGATTCTAACTTGCTGAATAAAATGTTAAACCTAGGTTTCAAATCAAATCAAATCAAATCAAATCAAATCAAAAGCAAATAAGATCAGATCCAATTAATGTTATTATCTCGGGCATGAAAAATGACACTGGCGGTTTTCATTTCACCTTTAGTGACACAAGCGTAAAAACAGCCAGAGCACAATGTACATTGCTAAACACACCTTTGACGATTTCAAACACCATCTTTCTTCCCAGAACAAAACTAACTGATACTAATATAAAAATAAAACACTCTCTTTCTTCCCAGAGCAGAAATAAATTCTTCTCCTTCTTCGTTCAAGGGCTGAAACTCCCACGGTATGACCGTTTTTAGCCTGCCACGTGGGCAGCCATACGCCGCTTTCAGGGGAAGCAGAAAAAACCTGATACTGATGTAAACAAGTTCAAACACTACCTTATTCTCGGCAGAGTAGAATTAACTAACTGATACTGATCTAAACAAGTTCAAACACAAGCTAATTCTGGGCAGAGCAGAACTAAGTGACACTGACCATCTCGGTGATGATGGTCGGCCATAGAGAGGTGAGGTGTACCGGTGACATGCGCAGGATCAGCACACGGAAACACAGGAACACCTGGGTCATCACCGTCGGTACCTGAGGCAGTCGCAGACTCTCCGCCAGTCTCTCTGTCAACAAAAACATGTCGACGTTGTCGTGCAATTTTGGCATAAGGCCACAAAAAAAAATAGGTCTGTTTACGGTAACCCGACCGACCCTGTTTTTTTCGCGCGACCCTAGACTTTTTTTGGCATTCGGGGGGAAAAAAAAGAAAGAAAAAAATCTTTTGGTTTTTTTTGCAAAATAACGTAAAAATATGGTTTTTTGGGAGAAAAAAAAAAATAAATAAAATAAAAAAAAAAATCCCGACCTACCGACCCTATTTTTTTGGCCTATGTTACCGTAAACAGACCTATTTTTTTTTTTTTTGGCCTAACCTGTTCGCTGCCAGCCAATATCTGTATACAAAGCATTCCCGTATTTACCTGAACTGACAACTTACAATGTGCCCTGGAGGTATAAATGAATACACCATACACGCACACACTGTGTGTTTGTTGTTGTTCTTATTTTGTCGTACTTTGAACGGTTTGTTGTGGTCAGCCGAGGTCCTACAGGCAGTGAAAGGGTTAAACAGATTTTTAGGAGAAGGACAAAACTGATTATTTTCATTATGAAACAGTGTTTATATTTGTTCCTGGTATAGATAGAAAGATAAAAGAATGTTAAAACATGCATTGTCAATCGTATCTAAGAATTTTTCAAGGAGAATGATTTACTTAGTCTAAAGCTCAAAAACATCAAATGCACAAAGAATCGCTTTACACCAAAATTCCACAATGACATCGATGTCCTACGTAAGTGACACAGAAAAGGTAGGAGGAACAATGAACACATGAAAGAAAGAAGAAACAAGAAATAAAAAGGATAACGAACAAACAAGCGAAGAGGAAAAGGACAGAAATGAAGACCAGACTGAATCCAAGTACCACAGGAACAAACAGACATTGTTTGCAAATACATCTCACAGATATCCGTGTCAGTGAAATACACGCATTAGCAAATGTTGTTTGTTTGTTTGTTTGCTTAACGCCCAGCCGACCACGAAGGGCCATATCAGGGCGGTGCTGCTTTGACATATAACGTGCGCCACACACAAGACAGAAGTCGCAGCACAGGCTTCATGTCTCACCCAGTCACATTATTCTGACACCGGACCAACCAGTCCTAGCACTAACCCCATAATGCCAGACGCCAGGCGGAGCAGCCACTAGATTGCAAATTTTAAAGTCTTAGGTATGACCCGGCCGGGGTTCGAACCCACGACCTCCCGATCACGGGGCGGACGCCTTACCACTAGGCCAACCGTGCCGGTTACGCATTAGCAAAGACTACCAATAAAATAAGACTATCAAAGACAACAGTTATAGTATTCTGTTTGTTTTTCCTCTCATTGTGTCCGTCTTTCTGGTTTTCTTCCTTCCTGTTTTCTCTCATCCCACTTGCAGCCCCAGAAAGAAGTGTACCGGTACCTCCACTAATTTGAGGAGAAGTCTTCTTTTAACTTGAATTGTACAACTGACCCTGAATTTCTGGCATGTTTCGCTGGTACTGGTCGGGAGGAGAACAGAAGATGGCAAAGGAAAGACGTTTCAACATCTGCGCACGCAGTTCAAACTCCTGTTCCTTGCTGCTGAACAGGTTGAGAGAACCGCTCTGTGTCATCGACACTCGGCCTGAAACATGTCACAGTCACAACATGAGATAAACAAGAAATATTTCACCCAAACGTTACAGAAACAACCAGTGATGGCGCTAGTATTTTTTCAAACCAGTACGCAAACTTTTATGATGCAAACAGTCCAGGAAAAAACGGTAGGCTGGTCATTGGAACCAGTAAGAGTCCAACTCAGAGTACTGGTTTTGTTGTTTTACCAGCAAAAAAAACCCAGTAGTTCAAAAATCAACTGGAAGGTTATACCGGCTGCCATTTTTGTTTCGGTATTTTCTCATTTCAACCGGTAAAATACCGGTAATTACCGGTTAACGGCAATACTGAACAACTCATAGCAAACATAAGATAAAACATCTGTGCATGAAGTTCAAACTCCTAGTTCCTTGCTGCTGAACAAGTTGAGAGATCTGCTTAAGGTCATTGACACTTGGCCTGTAACATGTCACAGGCACAACACAGAGTAAAGATGAGCTCTTTTAATGACACGTTACAGCAACAACAATACATGTGCTCAAACTCTGTTCTTTACTGCTGAACAAGTTCAGATAACCATTCTGTGACATGGATACTCAAACTCTGTTCTTTACTGCTGAACAAGTTCAGATAACCATTCTGTGTCATGGGTACTCAAACTCTGTTCTTTACTGCTGAACAAGTTCAGATAACCATTCTGTGTCATGGATACTCAAACTCTGTTCTTTACTGCTGAACAAGTTCAGATAACCATTCTGTGTCATGGATACTCAAACTCTGTTCTTTACTGCTGAACAAGTTCAGATAACCATTCTGTGTCATGGATACTCAAACTCTGTTCTTTACTGCTGAACAAGTTCAGATAACCATTCTGTGTCATGGATACTCAAACTCTGTTCTTTACTGCTGAACAAGTTCAGATAACCATTCTGTGTCATGAATACTCAAACTCTGTTCTTTACTGCTGAACAAGTTCAGATAACCATTCTGTGTCATGGATACTCAACCTGCAACTCATTAAGGCACAACGCACAGTGAACAAGAGATGTACAGTGGAGTCCAGCTATAACGAACCTGGGTATAACAAAATCCCGCTTTTAACGAACTGCCATTGATTTCCCGGCAGACAGCCTTCTATTTCTTACTTGTTACTTTCAGGCTACAACGAACCTTTTGAACTCATTTGCATAACGAACCCCTCTTATAACAAACACGTTTTCATCGTGTCGCGTGCATGCACGTTTGCATGTTTAGTTTTTCACATAAAAACTTTGGCCACACAACACAGCACTCACAGAACACCAATGTAAATAAATGAAAGTATTTAATAGTTCCCAGTTGGGTGAAATATGGGGGTGACGATGGATGGAACAATGAAAGGGTTAACACGAATACATGAGGATGAACATAATGAACATGAGAAAGTACACAACAGTCAAAATAACGACAACAAACGACATACGAGACAATCAGGATAGTCAAACACAAAGCACGTACGTCATAAAGGCCCTCCTCATTCCATAAATGATATCTATCGTAAGAAAGTACTTATCTACACGTTCGACGAATTCAGGGGGGGGGGGTGCGCCCTCGGGTCGACACCTGCGTCTCTGTCGCGGGGGTGAGAGAATCAGCCCAGTTAAGAGCTGTCACACGGCACACACTCTGCAGCGACGGCGCCGGTTCGATGTTGCTGCCCAACAGCAGCGTGGTTGCGCCGC
Organism: Littorina saxatilis; assembly: GCF_037325665.1. NCBI lineage: Eukaryota > Metazoa > Mollusca > Gastropoda > Littorinimorpha > Littorinidae > Littorina > Littorina saxatilis. The sequence goes on along the minus strand of NC_090247.1, from coordinate 9,553,058 downwards.
TGTGACGTTACAAGATAGCTGCTCAAAACAGCGTAATGAAGCCTCGGAGAAGATCCAGAGGGGCTGCTCACACAGCAGCGTGGGGGTGACGATGCGAGAGTCCAAACTGGCTGCTCACGCAGCAGCGTGGTGGTGCCTCCTCCATGCTGTGAAGCTAGGGTTCGCACCTTCCCGTCCGGTCTGTCTTCGACAGTAAACGCTGAAAGCCTCACACAGGCTAATGAAAATCATCGCGTACACTTTACGCAACCGACTTTAACAAAGTCCACAGTAGACGTACATTACTACTGAAAATAACTTCGAACTCAAACGACAATTCACACACGAATTTCGAAGCCGTTCGACAAACATCTGGTCTCGGCCGAGACAGAAAAAAGAATGCCTATGAATTTCTCAGTCAGCAACCAGGTAAACGGTGAACCCTACAAATAGCGCGCAGCTTACCGTGAACGTCCCGTGCAATGCGTGCAAAGCGTGCAAGGCGCGAATCACTGAGCTAAGCCCAGCTACCGGTCTTCCCACCTTGACACAGGTACCTGTCAGCAACGCCCGACCAAGGAACCTTATAACTACATACAACTGTCCGCGACAATGCCCCCCAAGTTAAGCATAGACATCTGTCTACACGGCAAAAGATCACTCTTCAACGCATGCCCGACTGAGGTAGTCGGCTCCCACGTTGCGACTACCGGGAATCACCCGCACATGACAAAACAAGCAAACAAAAAGATATGCATTATTCCTGTAGCATGCACGTCAAAAATGTACAAAACCTGTTTCTTAGCCCCCGAAGATGTAGATTTTAACAGTTATGCCTGTGTTCTTGAAGACTTCCTTGATCATCTCACGGACGGCGCTCCAGTTCAGCTCGTCCAATCCACATCCGATCTGCGGCATGGCCAGGGAAGCGACATTGTTCTGCTTGCAGTGGTCCCTCATAGCTTCCATGGAGGACCGCAGCGTTTTGTAGGAGGGTTTGTGAAAGTAGCGTTTCTTGGTGATCATGTAGTAAACGTAGGAAGCACCTACCTGTAGTACAGCTACCTCTCCCACCTTCTTGTTTTGTGCTCTAAGTTGATCAACTTTTCCAAACGATTGCTTGAAGCGAACGGCAATGCCTTTTCCCATCTCAAGATCTTCACTGACGCAGTGGGCCATAGCATCATCAGGTTCACAGCTGAAAAGGTCGCCTCTGATCTCTGTTAGCTCAAACCCCACAACAGGTTGACCCTGTCGCCCTTGTCTGTCTCTGTACAACTTGAGAAGATTGGCGTGGTACAGCTTCTCACGCCCGTAGATCCGAATCCTGTAGTCTGACTCGCCCTTCTTCTCCAGAACGTCAAACGGTCCCTGCCAACACAGCTGCAGCTTGTTCTTCTTCTGCGGCAGCAGCAACAAAACCTTGTCTCCAGGCTGGAACTGTCTTCGAACTGTCTTCCGGTTGAACACCTTCGCGTGTTTCTGTGCAGCCGCTGACAAATTCTGACGCGCCAGTTTGCAGGTTTCTTCAATCCGGTTCCTCAAGTCAACCACATACTCAGAAGTCGTGCGAACTTGCTCATCGACTTGCTCTTCCGTCCATAGGTTGCGAAGAACAGACATGGGTCCTCGCACTGTCCTGCCGTATAGAAGCTCAAAGGGAGAGAATCCCAGACTCTCCTGTGGAACTTCACGATAAGCGAAGAGGAGTGCAGGAATGTAGCGATCCCACTGCTTCGGTTTCTCTTGAGCAAGCTTGCGTAGCATGGTCTTGAGTGTTCCGTTGTATCGTTCCACCAATCCGTTTCCTTGCGCATGATACGGAGTAGTCGCTAAACCCTTGATGGCCAGCAAACGCTCCACTTCTTTCATCACCTCGGACATGAACTGAGTACCACGGTCTGTCAAAATCTCTGAGGGAATTCCTACTCGAGTCCAGACTGCCCACATCGCTTCTGCAACCTTCACAGCCTCAATCGACTTCAATGGAATGGCTTCCGGGTACCGAGTAGCGTAGTCCACAAACACCAAAATGTACCGGTTACCAGACTCAGAAGCAGGGATGATGGGACCCACCAGATCGATCGCCACCCGCTCGAACGGCGTATCGATGAGAGGCATCTTACCTAACGGTACCTTCTGTGGCTTATGAGAAACCTTCTGACACTGATCGCAAGACAACACAAAGCGACGTATGTCTGCGCACATACCTGGCCAAAAAAACTGCTGCCAAACTCGATCACGTGTCCTCTGGACACCCATGTGACCTCCCATAGGCGGTTCATGGGCCAACTTGATAACACCTAACCTCAACTGCTGGGGAACAACAACCTGAGTATAGACGCTACCACCCCCGCGATACTCACGGTACAGAATCTTCTTCTTCCAAACAAACCCAACTTCACCGGAGTGACCAGACGTTCTGACGTCTCGGCGATCTGCCGCCTCACGACAACTCTTCAAAGTCGAATCATTCCGCTGAAGGTCATGCAACTGCTCAGGGGTGACTGTTTCTAGCCCTGGAGCAGCAACATGTAACAAAGTCGACTTCTTCCCTTCAGCGGCAGCCTGAGCACGAGTGACAACTGACACAACCTTGGACACAGCGTACACTGGAAGAACAATCGAGTCACCCAGCCGGGCGTGATTACCTACAATGAAATCAGCAACAGGTGTATCCATGACGATAGCCTCAACCTCACCAGTGTAGAAAGGACATTCAACCTGAACCTTAATCACTGGATAGCGCCTCTTGATGTCTTTCTCAGCCATAGAAACCTCAAGATCCTGTCCTGTGAACTGAGACCTGGAAACTAATGAACTCTTCACGACACAAACCTGAGATCCAGTATCACGCAACCCCTCCACTGCAACACCATCCACTACAACCAGGCATCTCGGGTCGTAGTCTTGCTGGCTACAGGGAGTACACAAAGTGGGTACACTGACGGGCGGTAAAGACTTCTCAGGACCACTATTCACCGCTCCTGTCGACTTGCTCTTCTTGGGGCAATCTCTAGCCAAATGTTTGGGGGACTCACAGATGAAACACTTCCTACCGGATGTACCAACTGAGTTATCTCCACTTTTCTGCTTTTCACCAACGCCAGCCTTTCCACCCTGATCACGATCATGCTGAAAAAACTTCTTACTGTCACGGTGTGCTTCAAAATGAATCTCAGCGGACTTAACTGCTTCGGCTAACGTCTGAGGTTTTTTCTCCTTAACGTACGCGGCCATGTCCGCGCTCAGGGTCTGCAAGAACTGTTCCAGCAAAACCAACTGTTTCAGTTCTGTGATCTCGGAAAGCTCATGCCACTTAGTCAAATTCTCTTCAATGCGAGCCCCGAACTGTCTGAACGTTTCATGTTCTTTTCTCTTGCAGGTTCTGAGACGACGGCGGTAGGTTTCGGCTGTGAGCTGATAGCGGCCTAACAACGCGACCTTCAAACCGTCATAGTCGTCTGCGCTATCATCATCAAGAGTGTTGTACACTTCTACAGCCCTACCCGACAACCTAGTCGAGACCCTAGTTGCCCATGTATTTCTCTTCCACTTGTACAAGGTAGCGACTCTCTCAAACCTTTTCAACCAAGTAGCTATGTTTTCTTTGCTCTCATCAAACATCGGTATGGAAGGCCGAAAACCACGAAGGTCACTAGACTCTTCTTCACCTGAGGAATCTCCCTCATTATCAGCTCCATCCCTACTTCCTTTCTTCACCCTCTTACTTTCCGACTCTCTCTGCAGGAGTTGCATGCGAAGGTCATGCTCTTCTCTTTCCTGCCTTTGTTTTTCTTCAAACAACTGAGTACGTTCATATGCGGCTTTCTCATCAGTCTCTCGCTGAGCTTGAACATACTTAACTCTCTCATCAGTCTCTCGACGCACTACTTCTAGCTTGTCCTGATAAGCTTCCCTTTCTAGTTCAAGTCTTTCCTGTTTCTCATCTTCACGGGTCATTCGCTCGGCAATAAACTCAGGAATACTGGCAGATTTAACACCTAGCTCCTCAGCAAGTGAACGCCACCTAGCAATCCTATCCGAACTACTTTCCGTCCTAGACGCCATGATAGCACTATCATCAAGAACACGACCAGAACGAAGTTCCATAAACAAGAACAAACTAGCAAACGGTTAGCCAAAACATGAAAAATCAAAACAAGGCACAGCTGACTGGTAACAAGGACAGGAAACCCACAAGGCCTGATGCTAACCCTCGGGCCCCTCCAACCACCCACAGTTACCAGACAACAACAAAAGCTAATTAACTACAGTACATCAGTGTCCAGTGTATGGGAAGTGTGGCCAACGACAAAAATGAAGTGAATTCCTTGAATTCAAAGAGGATTTATCCTGGCAAGCTCGCCATTGTCGCGTGCATGCACGTTTGCATGTTTAGTTTTTCACATAAAAACTTTGGCCACACAACACAGCACTCACAGAACACCAATGTAAATAAATGAAAGTATTTAATAGTTCCCAGTTGGGTGAAATATGGGGGTGACGATGGATGGAACAATGAAAGGGTTAACACGAATACATGAGGATGAACATAATGAACATGAGAAAGTACACAACAGTCAAAATAACGACAACAAACGACATACGAGACAATCAGGATAGTCAAACACAAAGCACGTACGTCATAAAGGCCCTCCTCATTCCATAAATGATATCTATCGTAAGAAAGTACTTATCTACACGTTCGACGAATTCAGGGGGGGGGGGTGCGCCCTCGGGTCGACACCTGCGTCTCTGTCGCGGGGGTGAGAGAATCAGCCCAGTTAAGAGCTGTCACACGGCACACACTCTGCAGCGACGGCGCCGGTTCGATGTTGCTGCCCAACAGCAGCGTGGTTGCGCCGCTGTGACGTTACAAGATAGCTGCTCAAAACAGCGTAATGAAGCCTCGGAGAAGATCCAGAGGGGCTGCTCACACAGCAGCGTGGGGGTGACGATGCGAGAGTCCAAACTGGCTGCTCACGCAGCAGCGTGGTGGTGCCTCCTCCATGCTGTGAAGCTAGGGTTCGCACCTTCCCGTCCGGTCCGTCTTCGACAGTAAACGCTGAAAGCCTCACACAGGCTAATGAAAATCATCGCGTACACTTTACGCAACCGACTTTAACAAAGTCCACAGTAGACGTACATTACTACTGAAAATAACTTCGAACTCAAACGACAATTCACACACGAATTTCGAAGCCGTTCGACAAACATCTGGTCTCGGCCGAGACAGAAAAAAGAATGCCTATGAATTTCTCAGTCAGCAACCAGGTAAACGGTGAACCCTACAAATAGCGCGCAGCTTACCGTGAACGTCCCGTGCAATGCGTGCAAAGCGTGCAAGGCGCGAATCACTGAGCTAAGCCCAGCTACCGGTCTTCCCACCTTGACACAGGTACCTGTCAGCAACGCCCGACCAAGGAACCTTATAACTACATACAACTGTCCGCGACACATCGCCCCAGAGCCGTTTTGTCTCTAAAAGTCACAAGGCTACAACGAACTGATGTCAATAATGATCTCCAAAGACAACAAGAAGAGCAAACGCTCGATCGAGTCACTTTCGCAGTTCTGAATATTATATGAGGCATCAGATGGACAGGAAGAAATTGCTATTCACAACACAATACAGATGTAAATAATTTGATGTAAAGAATAATCCTATAAAGTTTGAATCAAATCCGATGAATAGTTTCAGAGATATGATATTTCAATTTTTTTCCTTCAAGACATACCTGTGACCTTGAAAAAGGTCAAAGGTCACCAAAGCAGACGTCAAAGTGTAGAGGTCACTGGGAGTCACGTTCACATAAAATTTGAGCCCGGTCACTTTTATAGTTTCCGAGAAAAGCCCAACGTTAAGTTGTGTGTTGCCGAACAGAAAAGGCTAGTTATCTCCCTTGTTTTTCTGATAACGTTCGTAAAAGGCTACAGATGTAAATACTTTGATGTAAAGAATAATCCTACAAAGTTTCAATCACATCCGATGAACTTTGTCAAAGATATAAAATGTCTAATTTTTCCTTTGACGCTGACCTGTGACCTTGAAAAAGGTCAAAGGTCAACGAAACCATCGTTAAAGTGTAGAGGTCATTGGAGGTCACGACTAAACAAAATATGAGCCGGATCGCTTTGATAGTTTCCGAGAAAAGTCCAACGTTAAGGTGGTGTCTACGGACGGCCGGCCGGCCGGACAGCCGGCCGGCCGGACAGACTAACACTGACCGATTACATAGTCACTTTTTCTCAAGTGACTCAAAAATACACAAACACAAGTGCACATCGAGTGATGAGCGAACTCTGAACAAACAGCGGGAGGTGCACGGAACAGCCACCGCCGCTGTGTTTTCACTATTCCAATCAGCTGCTAAGCTATGACTGTGCTCTAAAAAGTCGCAAGGCTACAACGATCTGCGTGTGAGGCGAGATCAAAGGCAGGTCCATTGTGATAGCTGGGTGGCCTTGTTTATAGACACTGACCTTCTTCCCAGGGGTCATTGACCCAGTTTTAGCTATGAGAGGTGGTTCCCCTTTCATATGAGAGAGGAAACACTTCCTGCACCCGGGTCAGTGACCGAGTTTAACCTTTGGGGAGTTTAACCTATGGGGCTTTGATGTCTTGAGAGGAAACTTGGCCAGGGTAGTACCGTAAAGTACCTTGTAAGCGCCCACCCCCCCTGTGCACCAATTCCGACCCAAAGTAGGGGGTGGGCGCTTACTAGGTACTACACCCTATGCACGAGCAGTTTTCAGTAAGAAATGGGATCTTTGATCACTTCGTAATCATATCTTCTTTCTTTTTTCATCTTCCATTGTTTTTCTTGTTCGTATTGTCATTAGAAGAGCTTGGGGAGACAAATGTCGTCGCATCCTTTTCTTGTCTGCAGAGGTGCCGCTGTCGGCCGCACTGTGTCACTGTTTCCCTTGAACAAGGGGTACGTCTTCTGGATATGGGCAGCAGTCTATTTTACTTGGCCAAAGACTGTTTTCGGCAGAGAGAGAGAGAGAGAGAGAGAGAGAGAGAGAGAGAGAGAGAGAGAGAGAGAGAGAGAGAGAGAGAGAGAGAGAGAGAGATAGAGAGAGAGAGAGAAATCACAGAGAGAGATCACAGAGAGAGATCACAGAGAGAGAGATCACAGAGAGAGAGAGAGAGAGAGAGAGAGAGAGAGAGATCAGAGAGAGAGAGAGAGAGAGAAATCAGAGAGAGAGAGAGATCAGAGAGAGAGAGAGATCAGAGAGAGAGAGAGAGCTTCTTCTTTTCCTTTCCGGCCTGGTGACGTAACAGGGTATCGCGATTCTCTCGCCATTCTCGTATCCTTTTTCTATCTACCCCAAACTCACTTGCTGTTTGCGACACATTTCCATTGGCGTTATTATCCAAATAGTCAAGAGCTGACAGCTTAAATGCAACGGTGTACGATTTGATCCGCGGCATCTTGTAATCATTGACTTGCAGGCGTTTGATAGGGTTTGCAAGAAAGGGAAATCATTCACAAAACTAGCAGATCAAGTGCGGAATTTTTATTTCCCCTGATTTCAATGGTGTAAAGTGGGGGGTGGGCGCTTACAAGGTACTATACCCTATGCACGGTTTTGGACTAAAAGTGGGGGGTGGGCGCTTACTCGATACTGGGCGCTTACAAGGTACTTTACGGTACATGCACCAGAACTGGTGGACACCATGAAATCGGAGATAGATCAGAATGTACATGTACATGCTTTTACACGACTTTTTAAATTTTACTTCTAAAATTGTGACAGTAAAGTGAACATTTGAACTATGCCTCTATGGATTATATTATGAAGCTGTTGAAAACATGCAGAGATTGTACTCTCCAAGGAAAGATCGATGGGACGATCATTTGAAGGTGAGTGGGAAAACTTGTCTTAAGGCCATTTAGGGTTGAAAACTCTACAGCGAATTACTGATATAACGAACTAAAATGTATCTCCCTTGAGATTCGTTGTACCCGGACTCCACTGTATCACCAACGCATTACCGTCATAACACACAGTGAACAACTGTGCACGTCGCTCAAAGTCATGTTCCTTGTTGCTGACCAAGTTGAGTGATCCACTCACTAACAGCGTGAAGAATTATCCATTAGAGGACCACAAGGCCAGTACTCTCCCAACTGAGCTACCAAACCCTCTACTAATTGTACTGACTGTTTTCAAATGCAGACAGGCGGCTGCTCATGCCAAATGAAATTTTCACATCCCCTGAGAAAAGTCCCCCCCCCCAACACACACACAAATCCCTCCCCCCCCCCCCCCCCAACACACCTTGACCCACTCACACCATGACCCACTCACTTACAAGGCCCTTGCAGGTGGTGTGATCATGGGTAACCTGATGAGTCGTTTTCAAGTCTAAAAGTCAAAAGTTAGTTTGAGATGTCCTGAATGTTGACGATTCAAGAAAAGGACACTGCCTCCCTCCAAGCCCCTCCACCCCCCACCAACTGACACCCTGCCCCAACTCATGACACCCCCCTCACCAACCAACAACCCACCACCGAACCGACACCGCACACCCCAAACCATGCACTACACTCACTCATGAGATCCTTGAATGTGACGCGGTCATGGGTGAGCAGGTTATCAACCACTGTGCGCCAGCTGGCCACACTGCGAGCGTCCATCTGGAAACAGTTGGGGTCGAGCAGTAGCTCCAGACTCTCTCTGCGCCACGCCTTGCGACTGTACTGGTACCCGCTCACACTGCTCAACAGCTGCGAGCACGCCCGGAAACTTGGCATGTTGTCAGCACTGAAACACACATGACGCATACGTTACGCATACATTACACAACAACTGCGAGCACGCCCAGAAACTCGTAATGTTGTCAGCAGTGAAACACACATGACACATACATTACGCATACATTACACAACAGCTGCGAGCACGCCCTGAAACTCAGCATGTTGTCAGCACTGAAACACACATGACGCATGTACTACACAACCGCACATCTCTGTGTGTAAGCATGCAGGCAGCTGAGGACGCAATCCTAACAATAGCCTTCTCATTCTGCCCCATGTTGAACAAGTTGATGAACTTCTTGTCTCCGATGAGCTCAGTGAATGTGAATCAAGGACTCTGCTGTCTGATCCAGAAAACTTCTTCTTCTTCTTCTTCAGCATTCCAGAATTGTCTGGTTACGTGCGAGCTCGTTTGCCCATTTGGGCGCAGTGGCATGGTGGTAAGACGTCGGCCTCCAAATCGGAAGGTCGTGAGTTCGAATCCCTGTCGCTGCCGCCTGGTGGGTTAAGAGTGGAGATTTTTCCGATCTCCCAGGTCAACTTATGTGCAGACCTGCTTAGTGACTTAACCCCCTTCGTGTGTACACGCAAGCACAAGACCAAGTGCGCACGGAAAAGATCCTGTAATCCATGTCGGAGTTCGGTGGGTTATGGAAACACGAAAATACCCAGCATGCCTATACTCAACGAAAGCGGAATGAGCTGACTATGCTCTCAGAGTATAGTGTGGGGGATCCAGAAAACAAGTCCAGTGTGGAAAAAGTTCTATGACACAAGTTATGACTGGTAGTCTACACGGAGTGAGAATCAGAGAGGAGTACCAGGACTCACAAGAAAGAGCAAACTGTTGCATGCTTGTGATTATTTGTTTGAGCATTGCAATTCTAAGCTTGGTGTAACAGCGTAGCAATTTGTCTTAAAATGTAGCATGCAACGCTGAAAGCGTAGCAATGAGCGCTTCTGGGGTGATAACGCGAGACAACTCCTGTGATCTTGCCGCGAGGTGGCGCCAGTTACCAGCCGAAAGAAAGAAGGGGCATAACCTCACCAGAACCGCCCATTGTCTGTTTACCGAATAAAATGCACGACTTACACATGAACTGTTACCAAACCGATATGCTATTTGGGACCAACGCAAGTTTTTTTTTCTTTCTCGTGTGATTTTGCTGCGAGGTGGCGCCAGTTACCAGCCGAAAGAAAGAGGGGGCATAACCTCACCAGAACCGCCCATTGGCAGCTCTGCAAGAATCTACCTCAAAAGCACAAAATTCACCCGCTTTCACCATGCCACTCAACAGTGTTGACCCAAGATTACCTGTGATGCCTGAGATAAGGGAAGACGTTGTGTAGCAGGGTGGTGAGGAAGGTCACCACCTTGTCTTTCTCCTCACTGCTATTGACTGAGCTATATCTCCCTAAGATTGACCCAAGATTACCTGTGATGCCTGAGGTAAGGTAAGACGTTGTGTAGCAGGGTGGTGAGGAAGGTCACCACCTTGTCTTTTTCCTCACTGCTATTGACTGAGCTACATCTCCCTAAGATTGACACAAGATTACCTGTGATGCCTGAGATAAGGTAAGACGTTGTGTAGCAGGGTGGTGAGGAAGGTCACCACCTTGTCTTTCTCCTCACTGCTTTTGACTGAGCTACATCTCCCTAAGATTGACCCAAGATTACCTGTGATGCCTGAGGTAAGGAAAGACGTTGTGTAGCAGGGTGGTGAGGAAGGTCACCACCTTGTCTTTCTCCTCACTGCTATTGACTGAGCTACATCTCCCTAAGATTGACCCAAGATTACCTGTGATGCCTGAGGTAAGGAAAGACGTTGTGTAGCAGGGTGGTGAGGAAGGTCACCACCTTGTCTTTCTCCTCACTGCTATTGACTGAGCTACATCTCCCTAAGATTGACCCAAGATTACCTGTGATGCCTAAGGTAAGGTAAGACGTTGTGTAGCAGGGTGGTGAGGAAGGGCACCACCTTGTCTTTCTCCTCACTGCTACATCTCCCTAAGGTTAACCCAAGATTACCTGTGATGCCTGAGGTAAGGAAAGACGTTGTGTAGCAGGGTGGTGAGGAAGGTCACCACCTTGTCTTTCTCCTCACTGCTACATCTCCCTAAGGTTAACCCAAGATTACCTGTGATGCCTGAGGTAAGGAAAGACGTTGTGTAGCAGGGTGGTGAGGAAGGGCACCACCTTGTCTTTCTCCTCACTGCTGTAGACCACGTCCAACATGGGCGCCGTCAGCTCGGCCAGCAGCATTAGCGCCTGCACGCTGTACTTGGAATCTGTCGCCCCCGTAACCGCCACCTCCTTCACCTTAAAAAAAACAAGAAAAGGTATGTTGTTGGAACGTTTCATTATACCATTTTGTTTTTAAATATATCAAAAATAACATTTATTAGTTTAATTATTTAAAAAATTATCAATTTTGGAACATAGGCAGTTTTGTTTTGAGATTTCTCTTTCACCTTCACTTGCTTGCTGGCTGCAGCTGCCGCCTCAGCTTGCTCCGTTTCTGCTTCGTCGCCTTCGGTCAGCTCCGACTGCGGGCCTGGCTTGACTGCGTAGTTTCTTCTCAGCCACGTTGTTTGTTCCAGCGACGTGCCTGCGATCATGGTGACCGACTCCAGAAGTTTCTGGGTGATGTCCTGCAATACAGATAGAATATCCCACAGATACAAACTTGCCCCACTGTTCAGAATGCTGAAAACACCTCATACTCTTCACAACACGAGTTTTCTCACCTGTAGCTCCTTCTGTGCTTTCTTCTCTTCCAGTGCAGGGGCTTTGTGCACAAAGTCATTGAGAATCCTGCAACAGAAAGGGAGACAATCAATACTAGTCCACAGTAGCTTTAACATGTGTCACAGCTGTATCGAAGGAAGCAGAACACACCCTGCCAAAAGAAGTGTTGAGCGACAGACAGAGAGACAGAGAGACAGAGAGACAGAGAGACAGTCAGAGAGACAGACAGAGAGACAGACTCACTGCAAGAGGACGAAGGTAGCAGGTGGCTGTAGCCCCATGGCCATGACGTCTCTGATCGACAGCAGTTTGTTTGTTCGTTCATGGGCTGAAACTCCCACGGCTTTTACGTGTATGACCGTTTTTACCCCGCCATTTAGGCAGCCATACGCCGCTTTCGGAGGAACAGCAATGAAGACAGACAAACAGACATACAGACAGACAGACAGAGAGACAGACTCACTGCAAGAGGACGAAGGTAGCAGGTGGCTGTAGTCCCATGGCCATGACGTCTCTGATTAGCGACAACAGTGCAGGCCACGAGTCCAGCAGCTGAGCGCCGGTGTGTTGTTGGACGTACACAAAGAAAAACTGCAGCAGGTTCACCTCTAGTGGCACCGATTTCTGTAAAATAAAACAATTAAAAAAACTCTGTGAGCAGTGCAAATAATTATTATAACAGCAGTAGTGCGAGCTACACCGTAACACTGACAAACAAGGCATTGACCTTAAAATTATTGGATCAACAGCTATTGCATTGCAGCGCGTATCCCAAAGGGCAAGTTTTAACAGGTGTGGTTGTAGATGTGTTTGAGCAGACTTATGTGTCTGTATCTCTCACCTTGTTCTTACTGGGCTCTGTGTGTGGGGGCTGTTTGAGTACAGACTTGATGGTCTGTATCAGGGTGTCTGTATCTCTCACCTTGTTCTTGCTGAGCTCTGTGTGTGGGGGCTGTTTGAGCACAGACTTGATGGTCTGTATCAGGGTGTCTGTATCTCTCACCTTGTTCTTGCTGGGCTCTGTGTAAGGGGGCTGTTTGAGCACAGACTTGATGGTCTGTATCAGGGTGTCTGTATCTCTCACCTTGTTCTTGCTGAGCTCTGTGTGTGGGGGCTGTTTGAACACAGACTTGATGGTCTGTATCAGGGTGTCTGTATCTCTCACCTTGTTCTTGCTGAGCTCTGTGTGTGGGGGCTGTTTGAGTACAGACTTGATGGTCTGTATCAGGGTGTCTGTATCTCTCACCTTGTTCTTGCTGAGCTCTGTGTGTGGGGGCTGTTTGAGACTTGATGGTCTGTATCAGGGTGTCTGTATCTCTCACCTTGTTCTTGCTGAGCTCTGTGTGTGGGGGCTGTTTGAGCACAGACTTGATGGTCTGTATCAGGGTGTCTGTATCTCTCACCTTGTTCTTGCTGAGCTCTGTGTGTGGGGGCTGTTTGAGTACAGACTTGATGGTCTGAATCAGGGTGTCTGTATCTCTCACCTTGTTCTTGCTGAGCTCTGTGTGTGGGGGCTGTTTGAACACAGACTTGATGGTCTGAATCAGGGTGTCTGTATCTCTCACCTTGTTCTTGCTGAGCTCTGTGTGTGGGGGCTGTTTGAGTACAGACTTGATGGTCTGAATCAGGGTGTCCATGGGTAACACCTTGATGGCACCGACCAGCTCAACCAACAGCTGTTGGTCCTCACAAGGCGGGGGTAGCACTCCCGTCTGAAACACACAAACACAATTTCCTCCTCTTGTGGGTTGGCAAGCATGTATACACTCACACACTTACATCTACACTCACACACACTCACATGCAAACACTCCTGTCTGAATCATACAGCCATAAATTGCTCTATCTCAGGCTGGCAAGCTTGCCTACATTCACACACACACTCACATGCAAACACTCATGTCTGAATCATACAGCCATAAATTGCTCTATCTCAGGCTGGCAAGCATGCCTACACTCACATGCAAACACTCCTGTCTGAATCATACAGCCATAAATTGCTCTATCTCAGGCTGGCAAGCATGCCTACACTCACATGCAAACACTCCTGTCTGAATCATACAGCCATAAATTGCTCTATCTCAGGCTGGTAAGCATGCCTACACTCACATTCACACACTCATGCGAACACTCTCACACTTGCTTTTCACCTTCATCTTGTTCAACCCTTGGCTATCCTTTTTTTTATTTTGTACTTTTATCCTAATTGTTTGATTCTGTATTTGTCTTGATTACCATACTGTGGTGGGTTTTTTTTCCCCCCTTTACATCCTAGTTTTAGCAGGGTGAAGATTGTAAAACTAGCTTCTGCATAAAACCTCTACCCTTGTGTAACAAAGATCAACCAGTCCACCTCTCCCTCTCTCTTAGACCAAATCAAAATATATGTTGGTTTAGGGTAATCCGACCGACCCTATTTTTTCCCACCGACCTTAATCTTTTTTTTATCATTTCTGGAATTTAAAACAACAAAAAAACAACCTCTGGCACACTTGGCGAACCATACCCAGACAACAACAACACACACAAAACCCCGACCTACCGACCCTAATTGTTTTGGTCATGTTACCCTAAACCAACATATATTTTTGTTTGGCCATACCTTTTTGATGGGCCCGGCAGGTTTCTGGCGACGATCGTTCCAGGCGACAGCGAAGGCTGCTAGCAGATGGTTGCCATGGAGGAGGGAGAGGGGACTCAACAGCTCCAGGACGTGCTGTCGGACAACCTGCATGGTGGACACAGGATTCTATGACCGACGTTATTACCACACTGACACTCAAATCAAATCAAATCAAATCAAATTTTATTTTACGAGGGTTGTGGCATAAGCTATATAAATGAGCTTCTTTTCAACCAGCCCTCGCCCAGAGAGGGATACTCTAATCTTAAATACACTGGTCATTCAAGCCCTTTCATTTCAATGTTTCTAAGGGTAATTCATTTTTCAGGTTATTTGGTCTGCAAAAATTCTGTGCACTTGCCTACATTAAACCAAATAAACTGTAACTGGAGAAAAGAAATCCATTACCTGTCTTTCAATAAAACAAGCAAGCACAGAACAAAAAAGAAAAAAAAAAAAAAAAAAGCAAAACACAGCAATTCTTATGTATGCAGTAAGCTGCAAGACTAATTCTCTCTCAGACATGCTGAACCAAATTAAAAGCAAATTAATCTAGCATTGACACCATCTTCAGCTGATTCAAGCAGCATGTCACAACACACACGTTAGAAAGCATTTAACAGAAATCGACCACTGCAAAGCACACAGTGGAATAAACTCATACCCCACGACCTTCACCTTGCTCACACCCCAAGACCTTCACCTTGGAATCTCCCATGATCAAGCGATGCACACCCTCCCTGCGCTGTCTGGCGACGTCTGTGACTGCTGACTGAGCAGTGTCGGTGTTGACGGCTTTCCAGAGTGTGGCCATGCATGCCATGATGCGCGGCAAAATGCTCAGCAGATTGTTACGTGCCTCCAACACTGGTGAGACCGGTGAGGTATCTCTCTGTGGGCTTGTCTCCTGTGGTGAGCAAAAAAAAGAGATTATAAGAGATATCTCAAGGCAAGGTAAGACTGATGAGTTATGTGGCTGTTGGCTCGTCTCCTGTGGTGAACAAAACAGGAAGAGATTATAAGAGATATCTCAAGGCAAGATGCTCAGCAGATTGTTACGAGCCTCGGACATGCGCCTGGGTGAGTGCGTGAGTGAGTGCATGTGTGCGTGCGTGTGTGTGTGTGTGTGTTTCTGATGTTGTTTTTCTCTCACATATATAGAGACAAGTTTAGTAGAGATTTGCAGCACTTGTTTATTGTGTATTTCTCCAACCCCTCTCCCGGCATGCTTGTTTCAAATACCAACCATAACAAACACAAACTGAAACACTAAACGCAATCAATCAAAACCGTTGTCAGTTGCATTCATGACAAAAAATCAGTTATAAACCACTGACATTTTTGTTGGTAAACTCAAACACAAACTAAAAAGACAACTAAACATCTTCAAATGAGCTGACCTGTTGCAAAAGCATACGCCAATACTGGAAAACAAGACACTGACATTTAAAGATGATACTTCTGCATCCATGCTCTAGGACAGGTGAAGCGTCTTGTACTGTGAGATGGAGAAAGAGACTACGACATGAAGCACAGAGAACCACCAAGACTTAGTCCCTACTGTTACAATGGCGTCATGTACTGTACAGAGAACCACCAAGACTTAGTCCCTACTGTTACAATGGCGTCATGTACTGTACAGAAATCAGACCTGCCATCCCTTGTGAAGCCTCAAGTGTAGCAATTCAGATTTTTGGGGGAATTATTAGCGTGGCTAAATGGTGTGGAAGTGTAGCATTGTCTAAAATGTATTCGCACCTCTGCATTTATGCTATTTCATGCAAGCATATATACATTTCTAATAAATTTATTTAGGAAGCAGGAACATAAATCTCCATAGAGAGTGTCTGAAGTGCCACTTTTCAGCGTGCAAAATGTTTTATGACCCATATTCTTACCGCTTCACGGAGCAAGAATCAGAAACGAGTACCAGGGCTCACAAGAAAGAGCTCACAAGAAAGAGCAAACTGTTGCACGCTTGTGATTATTTGTTTGAGCGTAGCAATTTTAAGCTTGGCGTAACAGCGTAGCAACTGGTCTTAAAACGTAGCATGCTACGCCAAAAGAATAGCAGTTGGCAGCTCCGAGTAATAAACATCCAGAAACTACTCAGAATTGATGATATAAAAAACCGCTGGGTCCACATACTGTAAATGTAACGGTTTTGTTTTTTTCAGTAATTAAACGTTCCAATGACCTGGTCCGTTCTTGTTCTTTGATTCTCAATTAAGGACAGCCTTGACAGACAGTCAAACGAACATACAAACAAACAGACAGACAGACAGACAGACAGACACAGACAGACAGACAGACAGACAGACAGACAGACAGACAGACAGACAGATACACCAAGTACTGACCCTGCCACTGCCTAAGGGGTTGAAGACGTGAATGAGGTTGGTCAGGATGTGTCCGGCACTGGCCGTCTCCGTGGTAACGTTGGAGGTGGGGGCGGGGGCGGGCTGACCAATGGACACGTTGGTGTTGGAGTCCAGCAGACAGTAGTGACACAGGGTGGTCAGTCCCTCCAGGAGGGTCACCACGTGGTCAGGAGGGACCTTGGTCACTCTGCAAGACATCCAATTGTCACCAAATTAACCTTCTTCTACTTCTAGATAAAAAGAAGACACAGTCACCAAATTAACCTTCTACTACTTCTAGATAAAAAGAAGACACAGTCACCAAATTAACCTTCTACTACTTCTAAATAACAAGAAGAGCAAACGCTCGATCGAGTCACTTTCGCAGTTCTGAATATTATATGAGGCATCATGGACAGGAAGAAATTGCTATTCACAACACAATGAGTCACGTTCACATAAAATTTGAGCCCGGTCACTTTTATAGTTTCCGAGAAAAGCCCAACGTTAAGTTGTGTGTTGCCGAACAGAAAAGGCTAGTTATCTCCCTTGTTTTTCTGATAACGTTCGTAAAAGGCTACAGATGTAAATACTTTGATGTAAAGAATAATCCTACAAAGTTTCAATCACATCCGATGAACTTTGTCAAAGATATAAAATGTCTAATTTTTCCTTTGACGCTGACCTGTGACCTTGAAAAAGGTCAAAGGTCAACGAAACCATCGTTAAAGTGTAGAGGTCATTGGAGGTCACGACTAAACAAAATATGAGCCCGATCGCTTTGATAGTTTCCGAGAAAAGTTTGTCAAAGATATAAAATGTCTAATTTTTCCTTTGACGCTGACCTGTGACCTTGAAAAAGGTCAAAGGTCAACGAAACCATCGTTAAAGTGTAGAGGTCATTGGAGGTCACGACTAAACAAAATATGAGCCCGATCGCTTTGATAGTTTCCGAGAAAAGTCCAACGTTAAGGTGGTGTCTACGGACGGACGGCCGGACGGCCGGACGGACGGCCGGACGGCCGGACGGCCGGCCGGACGGCCGGCCGGCCGGACAGACTAACACTGACCGATTACATAGAGTCACTTTTTCTCAAGTGACTCAAAAAGAAACCACAGTCACCAAATTAACCTTCTTCTACTTCTGAATAAAAAGAAGACACAGTCACCAAATTAACCTTCTACTACTTCTAAATAAAAAGAAACCACAGTCACCAAATTAACCTTCTTCTACTTCTAAATAAAAAGAAGACACAGTCACCAAATTAACCTTCTACTTCTAAATAAAAAGAAGCCACAGTCACCAAATTAACCTTCTTCTACTTTTAAATAAAAAGAAGCCACAGTCACCAAATTAACCTTCTACTTCTAAATAAAAAGAAGCCACAGTCACCAAATTAACCTTCTACTTCTAAATAAAAAGAAGCCACAGTCACCAAATTAACCTTCTACTTCTAAATAAAAAGAAGCCACAGTCACCAAATTAACCTTCTACTTCTAAATAAAAAGAAGACACAGTCACCAAATTAACCTTCTACTTCTAAATAAAAAGAAGCCACAGTCACCAAATTAACCTTCTTCTACTTCTAAATAAAAAGAAGACACAGTCACCAAATTAACCTTCTACTTCTAAATAAAAAGAAGCCACAGTCACCAAATTAACCTTCTTCTACTTCTAAATAAAAAGAAACCACAGTCACCAAATTAACCTTCTACATGTACTTCTAAATAAAAAGAAGACACGCCAGTAACCAGGTTAGGTACTTGTTTTGAGCAATATTTCGGCAGATAAACTGCCTTCGTCAGGATGGTAAGAAAGTACGGAATGACGGCCATTCTACTACTTCTTCAGCATTCGACGGTTGTGTCACTCATAGTCTTATGCCTGCTGATGCTATGAACTGGCAAGTTCGACGCAGGTCTTCCACAGTTCCCCACAGTTTTGCTTCTGGAGTTATGCTCTCTGGCCAGGTTTGCTTGCTTGCTTGTTTTGCTTAACGCCCAGCCGACCACGAAGGGACATATCAGGGCGGTGCTGCTTTGACATATAACGTGCGCCACACACAAGACAGAAGTCGCAACACAGGCTTCATGTCTCACCCAGTCACATTATTCTGACACCGGACCAACCAGTCCTAGCACTAACCCCATAATGCCAGACGCCAGGCAGAGCAGCCACTAGATTGCCAATTTTAAAGTCTTAGGTATGACCCGGCCGGGGTTCGAACCCACGACCTCCCGATCACGGGGCGGACGCCTTACCACTAGGCCAACCTTGCTGCTCTGGCCAGGTCTGATCGCAAATTAACCATCAACCATAATTGACAAACACAATGGTTGCATTCACATGCAAAGCAGGCCAGGCAATCAGGGACAGACTGACAGAACACACACAAACATACAAACAGAAAGGGAAGCGAGCACGCATACACGCAAACAGATACACAAACACAAATTGAAAATTCCATGACAACGTCAATTTAAAAGGGTTATTTTGGGTCTCTCCTTGAAGAAAAACGTACATTTGCCGGGTAAGGATAAAGGGGGAGAGGGAAACGGGGGAACGGGGGTATCCAGAACCCAGGTAAGCACCCCCTCCCCCCAGATCCAGGACTAGTATTTGCGAAAGTGGCTATACAAAGCTTTAGCACTGAGTTTTCGCTTATCGACTTTGCAAAGCCTTTGGGAAGTCGGCTTCGGGCTCAATTAACACTTTCTACCCCACCTATGTTGACCAAGTTTTTTTTTTAGCAGAGACCAGCTGTGCTGCAGCAGGTCACTCAGAATTGTAGAAACTGTGTAGTAACTGTGTATCAACAGGCTGGAATGCAGGCATTAGATGGATGTTACAGGAAGCGACTGAAGCTAACCATCTGAGCGGATATATCCGTACCTGGTCAGATAGAGCCATATGAGTGGGTAAGGATATATCCGTACCTGGGAGACAATGAGTTAAGGGACCGCCCAAACACAGCAGGGATGATTATCAAATAAAATCCAATACTGAACTTTTTTTTAAACCTAGCCAGCACCTATCCTCAACCTCGGTCCACCGTATCGCGACTAACAAACAGATTGATTAAAATGCAACTTTACAACAACAACAAAAAAGTTAATACGGAATTCCGTATAATACGAAAGGAAAATCACCCATGACACAGTGTCAAGTAGACTCACTTGGACTTGTTGGCGGTGCACTCGGCAGCCAGACCCTCCAGGTTGCGACACAGCTGGGACACGATGCACAGCACCACCTGCGTCAGGGAGCGGCCCATGAACGGCAGCGCCGACGTCACGAGGCCCACCCAGTGTCGGTGAAGGTGGCACAGGTGGCGCTGCTTGAGCGCGCTGAGAACACCCGATAGGAACATGGTTTGCTGGGTGATGGGCTCCGTGGCTCTGAACCTGCACACATGCATAGATCTACATAAATGCCTTTTATTTTATTTATTTATTTTTTTTGGCCGCAGTTGCATTGCTTGAACCCATATTTTTTGCCCGATTTTTTTTTATTGATTTTTTTTTTAAGGCGGGGAGCATCCTTCTTCCTTGGTCTTTTTCTGTATAACATAATCAATTTTATATTATACAAAACATAAACTTCTGTCTAATGTTTAACTCTACATGAATGCCATTAGAACCAAGAGAAATGAAGCAAGTGATATGAGAAACCTGTCAGACCCACACAAACACACACACAACACACACACAACACAACACAACACACACACACAACACACACACACAACACACACACACAACACACACACACAACACACACACACATTGGTCTACACAAGAACACATATAGTGTGAATCTTTTGGAGCAATAAATTTCAGCAAACTGAGGTCCAGCATTACTTGAACTCATACTGGACACAACCTGTGATTGTTGTTTTGTAGAAAAAGATCCACTACTACAGAACAGTACAGATTTTACACAAATCATTGTGCATATGTACACACACGCATGCACACATGCATGCACGCAAGCACACACCCACACACCAACACGAATCTTCATTTTTCCCAAACCACATTGCAAACTATGTGTTGAAACAGCTGCCATATCCCATTTTTGTCGAGGCAAACACTTCCAGCCATGACAAAAACATCTTCTGTCGAACCTATCCCAGACCACCCACCTGACTCTGGTCAGCGAGTACTGCACGCTGGTTCAAACCTATCCCAGACCACCCACCTGACTCTGGTCAGCGAGTACTGCACGCTGGTTCGAACCCGGTCCCACTCGGAGGCGGTGGTGCCGGCGGGGAGGTCGGGGGGGAGGGAGCCGCCGCTGAGCGAGATCTGGTCCTCCAGCATGACGGTGACCAGCACCAGACGCAGCAGGCTGATCTGGAATGCCTCCTTCATGGACCCGTCCAGCCCCTGCTCGTTGAACTCGATGATGGCCTCCGTCAGGCTGGGCACGCGCTTGCTGCCTGGAGGGAGAGAGAGGGGAGGATTATAGTGGTACAGTGGAACTCGATGATGGCCTCCGTCAGGCTGGGCACACGCTTGCTGCCTGGTGGGAGAGAGAGGGGAGGATTATAGTGGTACAGTGGAACCTTCACTTTAAGACCCAGCCAATCCAACACTCCCTCCCTTTTGATACCCTCTTTTTGGCTCACGTAAGTGTAGCCTATGCGATGCTAACTTTTGTCTGTCTGTGCGTGCGTGTGTGCATGCGTGCATGCGTATGTATGTATGTCTGTGGTAGAAATTTGACTGAACACCGAAATACTAATTTTACCTGGTTATTATTCAAGCAACAGCTTCAAAGTATTGAAGCAATGATCAACATTTTGTCGGCACGTATGTAGTTAAAGTGTGCATCCAAAGAAAACGGGTGGTGGTCTATGTAATGTAGGGACGCTTCAGCATTTCAGCATTGTACGGCATTACAGTGATTTCTCACACAATTTGGACGAACCACATTCAAAAAATGCCCCCCACCCCCTGAATACCTACCGTACTTTCCGGGTTACAAGGCGCTACAGCGCATAAGGCGCACCCCCCTCTTTTTAAAAAAGATTGTATTCCAGTCACCCATTGGGCGCAGGAGGCCGATAGGGCGCACCAAAATTAAAAAAAGTATACCGGTGCTCTGTGTGTGCGGCGAGATCAAAGGCAGGTCCATTGTGATAGCTGGGTTGCCTTGTTTAGACACTGACCTTCTTCCCAGGGGTCAATGACCCAGTTTTTGCTATGAGAGGTGGTTCCCCTGTCATAGATCTGAGAGAGGAAACACTTCCTGCACCGGGGTCAGTGACCAGTTTAACCTATGGGGCGGTCTCTTTGATGTCTTGAGAGGAAACTTGGCCAGGGTAGTACCTAGTAGCTGAAACATGCATTATCACAAGTTGTTTGACTGGTACTCAGGCGGTCTCTTTGATTTTTTTGGTATTTCATACACGGATTAGGCGCTTCGTTATACAAGACGCAGGGGTCAAACTCGAGGAAAAAAGTCGCGCCTTATGACCTGGAAAGTTCGGTACACATTTTTTTTTAAAATACAAACACTGATCCGAAAATCGTGTATAAACGCGGTCATCATACACACTGGCCAAAGTTACAGGTGTATAACTATAACTGTACATGTATAACTGTATAACTGTACATGCATAACTGTGTAACTGTACACTCACTGTGCGTCTTGACGCGAGCATTGTACACACTGGACAGCAGAGTGTGTAGCAAGGCTTTCTGTACAAAGCTACACGTGTATAACTATAACTGTGCATGCATAACTGTATAACTGTACACTCACTGTGCGTCTTGACACGGGCATCGTACACACTGGCCAGCAGAGTGTGTAGCAAGGCTTTCTGCAGCTTGCAGCGTCCCAACAGGTCAGAGATGTAGGACACGAAGCTTCGCCCACTGTCACGCATGATTGACAGCAGTTCTGACAGCAACAGGGTTAACACCTAGAACACAGATAAAACGCATTAAACTGTGTACTTCTTCTTCTTCTTCTTCTTCTGCGTTCGTGGGCTGAAACTCCCACGTACACTCGTGTTTTTTGCACGAGTGGAATTTTACGTGTATGACCGTTTTTTACCCCGCCATTTAGGCAGTCATACGCCGTTTTTGGAGGAAGCATGCTGGGTATTTTCGTGTTTCTATAACCCACCGAACTCTGACATGGATTACAGGATCTTTTTCGTGTGCACTTGGTCTTGTGCTTGCGTGTACACACGGGGGTGTTCGGACACCGAGGAGAGTCTGCACACAAAGTTGACTCTTAGAAATAAATCTCTCGCCGAACGTGGGGACGAACTCACGCTGACAGCGGCCAACTGGATACAAATCCAGCGCGCTACCGACTGAGCTACATCCCCGCCCCTACTGTGTACTTCAAAAGATGTTTCAGGCCCACTATATAATCAATCAAACATCATTTGTTATTTGTATTTTTGACCAAAATATTACATTTGACAGATCTCAACAGTCATTGTAATTCGAGACCGCAAAAGTATAGAAAAACATTTTGGGCTGTCATCTGGAACAATTAACATATAAAGTATCATGAAGATCTGTCCAGTAGTTTTCTGTGAATCTCTCTACACACACATACACACACAAACACACACAAACACACACACACACAGTACATATGCACACAAACACACACACACACACACAAACACACACACACACACACACACACACAGAGTACATATGCACACAAACACACACACACACAAACACACACATGCACATATATGAACACACACATATTCACACAGACACCGTAACCCTCATCTTGATTCCCAGTATTTGTTAAAATGTTTCGTCAAAACTTGACGAAAGGAGGGTGTGCGTGAAAGATGTAGCACTGACCTCTGCCCCCTGGCTGTGCACCAGCTTGTTGCCCATCAGCTCATCGTCGGTGAGGCGTGACATCATAAGGTTGGGGAAGTAGCCGCGCATGCAGTACAGACACAGCGAGATCACCACCTCCAGGAACATGTTGCTACGGTAACTCGACAACACATCCGCAGGCATCTCCCCGAAGAAGTTCTTGCCGAAGACAGACTTCCTGTGGCGTGCGAGGAGGGTCTGGATGCGAGCGAGGTGGGGGGCGGAAATGGCTGAGATGCTGGTGGTTGCCATGGCGGTGACGACAAGGCGAGGACACTGGACCAGCATGGCACGGATGGTGCTGAGCGCGTACAGGGTGCGTCGATAG
The DNA here is from genome assembly GCF_037325665.1 of Littorina saxatilis. Classification (NCBI taxonomy): domain Eukaryota; kingdom Metazoa; phylum Mollusca; class Gastropoda; order Littorinimorpha; family Littorinidae; genus Littorina; species Littorina saxatilis. The sequence continues at coordinate 9,529,381 of NC_090247.1, read as the reverse complement.
TCGTACGGCTGGGTGTACAGCAGCAGGTGCATGTGAAGGGGGTGGATACCCTCCGCCACCTCCTCCTCCTCCTCCCCCCCCTTCCGTCCCCTGTGCAGGATTCCTTTCAACGGTTTATCCTGCGACAGGTCTGTCTCACTGCTGGAGGTCGAGTCGACCTCAAGGCTGGCCGCTTCTATGGCGTTGAGAAGGTCATGGTCGCATATCTGGCTGGAGGTCACGCTGCCCTTGCGCTGCCATTCCGACTCAGTCATGGCGGCCTGCGCCAAGACCCGGTTCAACAGGTCGGACATCAGCTCAGCCACAACTTCCTCAGCGGTGGGCTCCTTGTCCACAAAGTCTTCTTCCGTCAGTTCCGGAGCCGGCTCCTCCTCCTCCTTCCCGTCAAAGTAAATCCCTTCCTTCTGACACGTCTCTTTGTCCAGACGCTTAGCGCCGCTCAGATTCACTTTCTGCCTGCCGGGAAACTCGTACCCGTCAAAGATGAGCTTGTCCAGGGAGCTGACCGAACCAAAAGGGTTGAACCTCAAGCGCACATCTTCAGGATTGACTCTCTCGTAGGACAGTTCTGCTTCAGAATGGGCTCTGACCGGGGCAGTGGAGGCTTGACCGCCTTTCTCGCTCATGACAGTCAGGGCGATGGACTTGAGATCCTCGGTGGACTTGCGCGAAATCTTGGTGCGGGGGTTGTGGTTGACGTGGAAGATCATGTTGCCGCCCTCGCTGCTGATGGCGTAGATGTTGGCCTCGGGGCTGTGGTCGTCGTTGTCCATGTCCGAGAGCGAAACACGCTTTGGGTCGTGCACGTTCACGTGTTGGATGGAGATTCTGTGAAAAAGGATGTAAAGGAAGAGGCTATGACAAGAATGATCCAAAACACTCCCACCCCCTCACCCTCATGTGGGCGTGTGTGTGTTGGTGTGTATGTCAGTGTATGTGTGGGCGTGAGTGTGTGTGTCAGTGTGTGTGTGGGTGTGTGTGTGTGTGCGTGATTTTACCAACACTACGCGAAATTCCTTGTGCTTTAAATGTTTTTTAATGTCACTTGGCTCAATAAATACTGTATTCTGTATTCATCCTTTCCTTTGTATTTGCTCTTTACTTTTGCTTTTGGTTCTCCATAATCATTGTGTGTCACTTCTGTACCTCTACAGACAGCTATCTCAAACACATCAAAGTCACTAGATCATTGTGTGCCACTTCTGTACCTCTACAGACAGCTATCTCAAACACATCAAAGTCACTAGATCATTGTGTGCCACTTCTGTACCTCTACAGACAGCTATCTCAAACACATCAAAGTCACAAGATCATTGTGTGTCACTTCTGTACCTCTACAGACAGCTATCTCAAACACATCAAAGTCACTAGATCATTGTGTGTCACTTCTGTACCTCTACAGACAGCTATCTCAAACACATCAAAGTCACAAGATCATTGTGTGCCACTTCTGTACCTCTACAGACAGCTATCTCAAACACATCAAAGTCACTAGATCATTGTGTGCCACTTCTGTACCTCTACAGACAGCTATCTCAAACACATCAAAGTCACTAGATCATTGTGTGCCACTTCTGTACCTCTACAGACAGCTATCTCAAACACATCAAAGTCACTAGATCATTGTGTGTCACTTCTGTACCTCTACAGACAGCTATCTCAAACACTTCAAAGTCACAAGATCATTGTGTGCCACCTCTGTACCTCTACAGACAGCTATCTCAAACACATCAAAGTCACAAGATCAGTGTGTGCCACTTCTGTACCTCTACAGACAGCTATCTCAAACACATCAAAGTCACAAGATCATTGTGTGCCACCTCTGTACCTCTACAGACAGCTATCTCAAACACATCAAAGTCACTAGATCATTGTGTGCCACTTCTGTACCTCTACAGACAGCTATCTCAAACACATCAAAGTCACTAGATCAGTGTGTGCCACTTCTGTACCTCTACAGACAGCTATCTCAAACACATCAAAGTCACAAGATCAGTGTGTGCCACTTCTGTACCTCTACAGACAGCTATCTCAAACACATCAAAGTCACTAGATCATTGAGTGCCACTTCTGTACCTCTACAGACAGCTATCTCAAACACATCAAAGTCACTAGATCATTGTGTGCCACTTCTGTACCTCTACAGACAGCTATCTCAAACACATCAAAGTCACAAGATCAGTGTGTGCCACTTCTGTACCTCTACAGACAGCTATCTCAAACACATCAAAGTCACTAGATCATTGAGTGCCACTTCTGTACCTCTACAGACAGCTATCTCAAACACATCAAAGTCACTAGATCATTGTGTGCCACTTCTGTACCTCTACAGACAGCTATCTCAAACACATCAAAGTCACTAGATCATTGTGTGCCACTTCTGTACCTCTACAGACAGCTATCTCAAACACATCAAAGTCACTAGATCATTGTGTGCCACTTCTGTACCTCTACAGACAGCTATCTCAAACACATCAAAGTCACTAGATCATTGTGTGCCACTTCTGTACCTCTACAGACAGCTATCTCAAACACATCAAAGTCACAAGATCATTGTGTGCCACTTCTGTACCTCTACAGACAGCTATCTCAAACACATCAAAGTCACTAGATCATTGTGTGCCACTTCTGTACCTCTACAGACAGCTATCTCAAACACATCAAAGTCACTAGATCATTGTGTGCCACTTCTGTACCTCTACAGACAGCTATCTCAAACACATCAAAGTCACTAGATCATTGTGTGCCACCTCTGTACCTCTACAGACAGCTATCTCAAACACATCAAAGTCACAAGATCATTGTGTGTCACTTCTGTACCTCTACAGACAGCTATCTCAAACACATCAAAGTCACAAGATCATTGTGTGCCACCTCTGTACCTCTACAGACAGCTATCTCAAACACATCAAAGTCACTAGATCATTGTGTGCCACTTCTGTACCTCTACAGACAGCTATCTCAAACACATCAAAATCACTAGATCATTGTGTGCCACTTCTGTACCTCTACAGACAGCTATCTCAAACACATCATAGTCACAAGATCATTGTGTGCCACTTCTGTACCTCTACAGACAGCTATCTCAAACACATCAAAGTCACAAGATCATTGTGTGCCACTTCTGTACCTCTACAGACAGCTATCTCAAACACATCAAAGTCACTAGATCATTGTGTGCCACTTCTGTACCTCTACAGACAGCTATCTCAAACACATCAAAGTCACTAGATCATTGTGTGCCACTTCTGTACCTCTACAGACAGCTATCTCAAACACATCAAAGTCACTAGATCATTGTGTGCCACTTCTGTACCTCTACAGACAGCTATCTCAACCACATCAAAATCACTAGATCATTGTGTGCCACTTCTGTACCTCTACAGACAGCTATCTCAAACACATCAAAGTCACAAGATCATTGTGTGCCACTTCTGTACCTCTACAGACAGCTATCTCAAACACATCAAAGTCACTAGATCATTGTGTGCCACTTCTGTACCTCTACAGACAGCTATCTCAAACACATCAAAGTCACAAGATCATTGTGTGCCACTTCTGTACCTCTACAGACAGCTATCTCAAACACATCAAAGTCACTAGATCATTGTGTGCCACTTCTGTACCTCTACAGACAGCTATCTCAAACACATCAAAGTCACTAGATCATTGTGTGCCACCTCTGTACCTCTACAGACAGCTATCTCAAACACATCAAAATCACTAGATCATTGTGTGCCACTTCTGTACCTCTACAGACAGCTATCTCAAACACATCAAAGTCACAAGATCATTGTGTGTCACTTCTGTACCTCTACAGACAGCTATCTCAAACACATCAAAGTCACAAGATCATTGTGTGCCACTTCTGTACCTCTACAGACAGCTATCTCAAACACATCAAAGTCACTAGATCATTGTGTGCCACTTCTGTACCTCTACAGACAGCTATCTCAAACACATCAAAGTCACTAGATCATTGTGTGCCACTTCTGTACCTCTACAGACAGCTATCTCAAACACATCAAAGTCACTAGATCATTGTGTGCCACTTCTGTACCTCTACAGACAGCTATCTCAAACACATCAAAGTCACAAGATCATTGTGTGCCACTTCTGTACCTCTACAGACAGCTATCTCAAACACATCAAAGTCACTAGATCATTGTGTGCCACTTCTGTACCTCTACAGACAGCTATCTCAAACACATCAAAGTCACTAGATCATTGTGTGCCACTTCTGTACCTCTACAGACAGCTATCTCAAACACATCAAAGTCACAAGATCATTGTGTGCCACTTCTGTACCTCTACAGACAGCTATCTCAAACACATCAAAGTCACTAGATCATTGTGTGCCACTTCTGTACCTCTACAGACAGCTATCTCAAACACATCAAAGTCACAAGATCATTGTGTGCCACCTCTGTACCTCTACAGACAGCTATCTCAAACACATCAAAGTCACTAGATCATTGTGTGCCACTTCTGTACCTCTACAGACAGCTATCTCAAACACATCAAAATCACTAGATCATTGTGTGCCACTTCTGTACCTCTACAGACAGCTATCTCAAACACATCAAAGTCACAAGATCATTGTGTGTCACTTCTGTACCTCTACAGACAGCTATCTCAAACACATCAAAGTCACAAGATCATTGTGTGTCACTTCTGTACCTCTACAGACAGCTATCTCAAACACATCAAAGTCACTAGATCATTGTGTGCCACTTCTGTACCTCTACAGACAGCTATCTCAAACACATCAAAGTCACTAGATCATTGTGTGCCACTTCTGTACCTCTACAGACAGCTATCTCAAACACATCAAAGTCACTAGATCATTGTGTGCCACTTCTGTACCTCTACAGACAGCTATCTCAAACACATCAAAGTCACTAGACCATTGTGTGTCACTTCTGTACCTCTACAGACAGCTATCTCAAACACATCAAAGTCACTAGATCATTGTGTGTCACTTCTGTACCTCTACAGACAGCTATCTCAAACACATCAAAGTCACAAGATCATTGTGTGCCACCTCTGTACCTCTACAGACAGCTATCTCAAACACATCAAAGTCACTAGACCATTGTGTGTCACTTCTGTACCTCTACAGACAGCTATCTCAAACACATCAAAGTCACAAGATCATTGTGTGTCACTTCTGTACCTCTACAGACAGCTATCTCAAACACATCAAAGTCACTAGATCATTGTGTGCCACTTCTGTACCTCTACAGACAGCTATCTCAAACACATCAAAGTCACTAGATCATTGTGTGCCACTTCTGTACCTCTACAGACAGCTATCTCAAACACATCAAAATCAGTAGATCAAAATTGCACACAAGTGATATTTTTTTTAGACAGACAGCACAAAATGCAGCCTTGAGTCCCATTAAGTACTCAGGTTGGTTATGGCACTTAATGCTCTCAACCCTACCCCTGTCTAAAACCATCCCAAATCACACTTCCATGGCACATAAAACCACATGATACTTTTCACTGTGCTCAGTACACTCTACAATCTCTCTGTTTTTGTTCTCTAGAGAGGTATATTTTCCCATTCTCTAGTGAAATCACAGTACCATGGAACCCCCTTCTAAGATCTCAAAAAACCTGAGTAAAAAAAAGGAGGTAAATTTAATCTACAAAGGTGATGAACAGAAAATCTGGAAAAGCAAGGTCTTAAAAAGGAGGAAGTCTTAAAGATGGGGGTCTTAAAAGGGGGTTCTGCAATTGGATACCCACCTGGCGGTGTCCGGGTGGAGCATCATGAGAAGTATAGGTCTGAGGACACGACTGACATCCCCACGTTGCACCACCTGTGTCATCCAGCTGATGGCTAGCGACTTGGCCGCACTGCTCTCTTCCTTCAGACTGTCCAGTACCACAAACATGGACCTGTGTGATACATAGAGACAGCGTTACATTTATCTGTGTCAACCAGCTGATGGCTAGCGACTTGGCTGCACTGCTCTCTTCCTTCAGACTGTCCAGTACCACAAACATGGACCTGTGTGATACATAGAGACAGCGTTACATTTATCTGTGTCAACAAGCTGATGGCTAGCGACTTGGCTGAACTGCTCTCTTCCTTCAGACTGTCCAGTACCACAAACATAGACCTGTGTGATACATAGAGACAGTGTTACATTTATCTGTGTCAACCAGCTGATGGCTAGGGACTTGGCTGGACTGCTCTCTTCCTTCAGACTGTCCAGTACCACAAACATGGACCTGTGACACACACACATAGGGTTAGTCTGCATTTTCCATGCTCTTTTTTCTCAAGCAGTGAGAGGAATACCCCTGGAGACATAATCAAACATACAACCAAAAGACAAGTAACTTATTGCTATCACCATCCAGGACCAACTCTAACTCTTATGGTTTTTATGCATAACAAATGCTTTTACAAACTAAAGTGTCCAAATTATTTTTCACTGTATAACAGTTGAAAACAAAATCTAAACAACAGCAACAACAACAATTAACAACCATAGAGCTCTTGAACAACAACAACCACAGCATGCAAAATGTGAAGATTTTAAGTATCTGTCAAGCTGCAACCAAAAGTCTATCTGCTTCTGAGGGTGCACAGATGAGACAGAACTGACCTGTCAAAGGTGCGTGTTTCATGGCCCAGCGTGTTGTCAGCCTTCATGTTGCGTGTCAGGTGCCACAACTCCGCAAACTTCTTGAAGGCGCTCAGTCTTGTTGTCTGAAAACACGCAACACAAAACTCTGACAGTCGCTCATCTTTTGGCTAGGCGTGACGATGAGGAAGCAAAGCTGTTATGAAGTTTAGGACAGAATTATCTAACCCAGCAACTCTGAACTTAAAACCAACCCACCCTCTATTCTCCTCCCTCCCCCCCACACACACACAAAGAGTATTCAAGCCATGCCCCATTCTAACCAATTACACAATACTTTGGTGTGCATGCATGCTCTCTCTTTCTCCCTCTTTCTCTTTCTCTCCCTCTTTCTCTCTCTCCCTCTCCCTCTCTCTCTCTCTCTCTCCCTCTCCCTCTCTCTCTCTCTCTCTCTCGCACACACACCTATGTACTGCAACACACATACACACACACTCTCCTAGCTGGACAGCCTGAACATTTCAGAGCACCTCATATCACACAAGCTTCCAGAAGTTACACACACATGTCCCTGCAAGGTAAAACTTCACTCTTGGCATATAAACTGTTCACAAGGAAGTGTACAAACCTCGTCATCACTAATGAGGTCGGTGCCAATGGCGTCCTCACAGATCCAGGCGCGAGGTGTCACTTGGTGCAACGTATAGAACAGCTCTGCCGTGCGATGGTGGGTCTCTGTGCTCTCGGACCCTAGGTGGCGCCACAACTCTTGAGCTGTTACCTAAAGACAGTGAGCAGACAACTCAAGAATGGTTTTCGTAAAAAGTTCAACTTGAAGGATTGAGTCAAACGCAAAGATCAAAGCAAAGATTTCAAAGAAAACCGAGCAGCAGACCTTTCTCAAAAGTATCGTTTGAAACAAAATTATAAGATGAAGTTGATTTTGTGGTTTTTGTAACATTTCTGGAAAAAGTAAAAACAATAAAAACAAAAACAAAAAGCAGATCTTTAAATATTTCCATCCAATGGAATCCATACTGACCACCACAACAAGGAACAGAAAGAAGGTGTCAACACTCACCTGCATCAGGTAACAACATAACACCACCACTCACCTGGTAGAAGATCTTGTTGTCGTTGATATACTGAACCAGGTAACAGCATAACACCACCACTCACCTGGTAGAAGATCTTGTTGTCGTTGATATACTGAACCAGGTAACAGCATAACACCACCACTCACCTGGTAGAAGATGGTGTTGTTGTTGATATACTGAACCAGGAAACAGCATAACACCACCACTCACCTGGTAGAAGATGGTGTTGTCGTTGATATACTGAACCAGGTAACAGCATAACACCACCACTCACCTGGTAGAAGATGGTGTTGTCGTTGATATATACTGAACCAGGTAACAGCATAACACCACCACTCACCTGGTAGAAGATGGTGTTGTCGTTGATATACTGAACCAGGTAACAGCATAACACCACCACTCACCTGGTAGAAGATGGTGTTGTCGTTGATATACTGAACCAGGTAACAGCATAACACCACCACTCATCTGGTAGAAGATGGTGTTGTCGTTGATATATACTGAACCAGGTAACAGCATAACACCACCACTCACCTGGTAGAAGATGGTGTTGTCGTTGATATACTGCACCAGGTAACAACATAACACCACCACTCACCTGGTAGAATATGGTATTGTCGTTGATATACTGCAGGTGTCTGGGCAGCAAGGCGGGCAGGATGACCACCGACACCCGACCCTCACTGACCGACATTCGCCCGCTGTCGCGCGTCTTGTTCTGCGTCTCGGACTGCACGGAGCGTGTGAGGGTGACCAGGTCCAGCATGGTTGCTATGGCGCTGGCCTGGAGCTTGAAACTCTGAACGTAGCAACTACACGTCAGGAGGTCTTGCAGCCAGGGGGGCAGGCTAGCCTCATCCTCTGCACAGGTAAGGCATCGATGATGATAAATGTTTATTAACGCCCTCACAGTTAAACCCCCCGTTTAAGACCACCCTCCCTTTTAAGTCTTTCATTTATCAGATTTTCAATTCATAATCTCTGTAAATTTACCCCCCTATAAGACCCCTGATTTAAGACTCCCTCCCTTTTAAGTCTTTCATTGGGGCGGGGATGTACCTCAGTCGGTAGCGTGCTGGATTTGTATCCAGTTGGCCGCTGTCAGCGTGAGTTCGTCCCCACGTTTGGCGAGAGATTTATTTCTCAGAGTCAACTTTGTGTGCAGACTCTCCTCGGTGTCCGAACCCCTCCGTGTGTACACGCAAGCACAAGACCAAGTGCGCACGAAAAAGATCCTGTAATCCATGTCAGAGTTCGGTGGGTTATAGAAACACGAAAATACCCAGCATGCTTCCTCCGAAAACGGCGTATGACTGCCTAAATGGCGGGGTAAAAAACGGTCATTCACATAAAATTCCACTCGTGCAAAAAACACGAGTGAACGTGGGAGTTTCAGCCCACGAACACAGAAGAAAAAAAAAGTCTTTCATTTATCAGATTTTCAATTCATAATCTCTGTAAATTTACCCCAATTTTAAGACTCCCTCCTTTTTAAGACTTGATTTTCTCAGACTTGTGGAGGTCTCAAAAGCGGGTCTCCACTGAGGGGCATGTTCCCGGGTGTTGCCCCGACTTTAAAAAATAAAAATAATGATAAATAAATAAACAGTGCCGCCATGAAGGAGGTTTGGCTGTCGTGTTGGAGGTCCTAGCCACCAAGGCACCAGAGCCGGAGGTTGGTGTCAGGTAAGGCATCGAACAAACATAAACACTTGACACTGACTGAGGAACAACTAGAGGAAGATTTTAGGCAAACAGATTGTCCTGCCTGTGAGAAAATGATGCAGTGAGGAAATGTTGCTGTTTTTGTCAATTCCTTGCAAATGACTTGCATAAAGATATATATTTTAACACACACACACAGTAAAACATTTTACACACACACACACACACACCAGACAGAGAAACACACACACACACACCCCTCCCTCAACAAATCAACAACCAAGGACATGTGCAAGAGTCACTAACCCGTGTTGTACATCTGGTCAATGACGGTCTGGTAGTCAGCACAGTACAGGGGGAAGCTGGCAAAGCCCACCAACAGTCGACACGCCTGACTGAACGCCGCTTGACCCTCCTCGCTGCACTGTCGCGGCTTGACTTTGGGGTGCATGCCCGACTCGGACAGCTTGGCCCTGATAGCGTCGCTGTCAGCGCTGCACAGCGAACTCTCGTCAAACAGGGAGTCCTGGTCGCTCGTTCGCCAGCTCTCCCCGGGGCCCAGGTTGAGGAGCTCCATGCACTTGATACACACCGTCTCGCTCTCCAGGAAGCGGTGTGTGACGATGCAGTGGAAGAACTCTTGGAAGCTTCCCAGGCACTGTTGCATCAGCCCCAAGTGTTCTCTGGGTTCACGGCTTTTCTGCCGCATGGCTGTTCTCATGGAGTCTTTGGGTGTGGGTTTTATGTGGCCGTCTTTAGCAGGCTTCTCTTGTGAGGATTTCCTGCTGCTGTCCCCTGATTGGTCTTTCTTTGGTTCGGAGAATGTTATTTGTGAAGCCTCTTCTTTGGACTTTTCTTCTGGCGATTCTTTGGAGAAGGAGTCTGGTGTGATTTCTGACGTGGCAGAGTCTTGGGCAAGGTTGTCACCGCCTGAAGGCTCCTGACTTTCACCCATACCTCTTCTCTCTACGTCAGCCTCTTTTGGCGTGTCACTAGAATCCGCACTGTCCTCAGCAAGTCTGTCAGCTTTGGATTCACTCTCTGCAACTGACACAGCCTCTCCTTCCCTAACACTTGTCACAGGACCCTTTTCAGCCTCTTTGGTAGAACCCTTATCACTCTTAACACCCGTTGTCCCGCAATCACCGGCTGCTGCAGACATCTCACCAACAGCTCCACCGGCTGCTGCAGACATCTCACCAACAGCTCCACCGGCTGCTGCAGACATCTCACCAACAGCACCAGCACTTCCATCACCACCAACACTCTCATCAGTTACATCGGGAACGCGACAGAGACTGTCGGTGTCGAATGGATCGTCACCAGTGGGCGTGGCCATGGAGGGCTGGACGCGGGACAGAAGCTTGCTGCACATTCCGAGGATTGCCATCAGTTCTGTGTCCGTGCACACTTGGACGCACCCGGTTGCCGCGGTGACCACCTGGTGCAGAAGGTCTGGGATGTGCTCTGTGGTGGATTCTGGGTAAACATCCTGCAAATAATGACGCATGTGATTATACCCTGTGTGTAAAGTCAGACACATTTATGTCTCAGCAGTTATCAAAAATTGATTCCATGCTGCTGCCATCAACAAGACTTAGTGATTGCACCAGTCACAAATAGTCAAAACACAGAGAAACAAACATGAACAAAATAAAGGCCTTAAACCTTTTCATACAACCATAAACAAGAAATGTATTGACCAAATAGTGTCCTGCTTACTCAAGTAAATTTCATATGCAAGCAAACAGCTGAACTATTTGGTCAAATAAAGGTCAAAACCTGTTTGATTAAGCTTCAGCTAAAGCTAAAAATACCTGGTAAAGTGTAAACACACTTCATACAAACACTGGTTAAAACTTGACGCCATAACAATCAACAGCAAGCATACAAGCCCAAAACAAAGCGCTCCCAGCCAGCTCACCAGTGAAATGACGTCCAGGAGGAACTCCACTATATGACACAGCTCCTTCATGCTGATCAGGTCATCAGGCTCCGACGACACGCTCATCTTTCGCTGACACGCTTCTCTCGACCTATCACACGCCCTGCTGAACAACCGTCCAATGAAATCCCAGATGTAGTAAGACTCGAACGATCCGAACAAAAGGTTGACCGTTTTGAACAACTCTTCCACGTGCTTGTTGTCTTTCAGTAGAACTCTTTGTTTACCTGAAGTGTTCGAGCCGTCACCAGAACCATTCGCACTTTCACCGGTGCCTTCTAGGTAGAGACTCCGGCAGACTGAGAGCAAGACGTCTTCGATGATGACCGGTCCGATCTCCGGCTTGTCAAGCAAGCTGATGAGGATGCGGAACGGCTTGAGAACGGCCAAATGTCCATCCTCCCCAAGCCTGGCGTCCAGACTGGCCGAGCTCAGTTTGTGCTTCAGTGCTGCCACCAACAACTCCTTGGAGTAATTATGGAAGTAGGTCAGGTCAAACTCGCTGGTGGTGGATGAACTGTCGGTTCTGGGTCGCCGTGTGGTCGCTGCGGTCGGGTCTGTATGAGACATTTGACAAAGATGCGAGACACGAAATGATGCGAGGCTTAAAGTATGAGATATGATATGAGAAACAAAACATGAGATAGTAATAAGACATGAGACAAAAGACATAACGGAAGACAAAATGACATAGGAATCTTTGATGTCCATTTATTACAAATAATGTGTCAAAAAGACAAATATTGCTTTATCTCCCTTCAATAAACAGACTTACATGAAAAAACAAGCCCAGCATAACAACTGTAATACACTTACATGTATTAGCCACTCTTTTTCCATTACTTTTCATCAAACACACACACATACACACACCTGCATCAAATTATCACAACGGAAACAAGTAATGATCCCATAATCATGCAGCCAGGCAGTCCACACAAATGTATAACCACACACACACCTGTGCTAGCAACCATAGCGTTGGCTTGGGCTTGGTGGGCTGGGCTGCCGAGGAACCACTGGTAGAGACGGCGGTTGAGTGACATGTCGCGACGCAGGACCACGTTGATGGCGGCTTCAACGACCTTGGCAAGGTCTTTGTGCGTCAGCTGTCCGTTGTGCATGGGGAAGGCCAAGAGGAGGAAGTCAAGGGTGCTACGCTGAACAAGCACACTGCTGTCCTGTAGCGCGTTGCAAAGCGCTTGTACCTGCCATACAAACACACACATACACTGTTATAAGGCCAGGAGAAGGAAGTCCAGAGTGCGCTTTTTATTATTATTATATGAAGTCTTATATCGCGCGCATATCTCCAGACTCGGACTCAAGACGCAGGGATCTATTTATGCCGTGTGAGATGGAATTTTTTACACAATACATCACGCATTCACATCGACCAGCAGATCGCAGCCATTTCGGCGCATATCCTACTTTTCACGGCCTATTATTCCAAGTCACACGGGTATTTTGGTGGACATTTTTTATCTATGCCTATACAATTCTGCCAGGAAAGACCCTTTTGTCAATCGTGGGATCTTTAACGTGCACACCCCAATGTAGTGTACACGAAGGGACCTCGGTTTTTCGTCTCATCCGAAAGACTAGCATTTGAACCCACCACCTAGAGTAGGAAAGGGGGGAGAAAATTGCTAACGCCCTGACCCAGGGTCGAACTCGCAACCTCTCGCTTCCGAGCGCAAGTGCGTTACCACTCGGCCACCCAGGCCGCTGGTACCTGTCATACAAACACACACATGCATTGTTATAAAGCCAGGAGAAGGAAGTCGGTGGTACTACACTGAACCAGCACATTATGGAAGAGAGGTAAAAAAAAAAGAGACGTCTTGATTTATGTTATCAGTGTTGATCGTCAATAAAAGTGCGGTTCCACTGTACCAAAGTATCATGACCCTCACCATGAGGTCAATGTCCAGACCCATCATGTGCAGCTGGTCCTCCATGGAGCGGCGCTTGTTAAAGTGGTTGACCATGAAGGTGACCGCCGGCAGTCGCACGCTCGGGCAGTTCAGCACACATTCCCACAGCCCTGTGTAGAAGAACGGTGGATCTGCCGCCGTGCAGAAGTCTTCCAGCAGAACGTTAACCCTGCACAGTAAAAGAAATGCATGTGATAGAACCAACGGACTCCCTGCATGCAAAACTGGTCAGCCAGGCATGATATATATACCCTCCTAGCATTCCCAAAGCGAAAGTTCTTTTGAAATATTGTGACATAGACCTTTTACAGGTATAACAATGAGCAGTAATTGCATTAACAAATTCCTAATTCAAATCTCTTTACAACTCTCGAGTCTGGTAATTGTGTCACCTTCACAACACAGGGTAACTGCATTTCAAAACATTTCACAAAATGTCAGCTGGTTTGTATGGCCAGTTGTCAATTTCAATATTTGTTACAGGTAGGATACCAGAAGGTACGAGTCATCATCATCCTAAATGAGGTGTACTTTAAGGCTGACACCAGCAAACTCATTGTTACCACCCAGCAGCCTGAGAGCACCTACCTTTCAAAATACTCCGCCCCCTCCTCCAGGCCCGGCAGCAGGCCGAGCAAGAGACCGTTGAGCCCCGGTTTGATCTGACGACCCAGCGGCACAAAGTGTCTCTCGTACACCGTCAGCAGCACAGGCTGAAAGGACACAAAACAGCACTGATGTGGTTGGCCGCTATAAAATAAAAGCTTTGCAAATACATCTTGGTTCTTCCAAACCAAACTTGTTTGACAAGGCAAGCAAGAAATTAAAATGTTTTTAACCAAATCCTATCATTATTTTTTTAATAAGAAAACAGTCAATCCACGCTACATCTCTGGCCACATGGTTGGAAGCCCTAAATTACAAAATCCCATGTATTACAAGATTTGTGAATACATTCCCCTGATATTCTCTAACAACTAGAGCACAAACAAATGATCTGTATACTGTCCCATTTTCTTGGGTGACTGGATCTAATCTTTATAACGTGTTCCCTCTTTCTGAGTGTTTTTCATATAACTGACCTTGACACTCATGGCAGCGTGGGCGATGACGGGAAAGAGACCGGCGCTGTAGACAAAGAGGTCCTGAGCCAATCGCTGATGGCCGATGCACTTGAATATGATATCGTACGCCTCCAACGCTTTGAGGTGAACACCGCTGGGCAGAGCTGGGTGTAGGCACTGTGCCAGCCGCTTGCCGATAGTCACTTTCTTTGGGATGACCGGGTATTTCAAATGGTTCAGCAGTACCTGCATCAAAACGACATTTCAGATTTAGTCCTGATAGCTGTCATATTATGAAATAAATGCTTATACTCAGCTTGCTGTTGCAAATAATTAAATCAATTGAAATCATTAAATTAGAATTTTTTACCGTGAGTTCCCCAAACACTCTCAAATCACGTGAGGCCACACAATTAAAAAGTAAATGGAGTGAGAGAAAAAAGAATAGTGTTGATTTTTCCCCAGAGCGGAGATGCAATGAGGTTGGCCCGCTCATTGGTGTACTCACCTTGAGAGCTTTGAATTTGATCTCCACACTCATACACACAGTCAGCTACACACACACACACTCTCTCACCTTGTTGAGTTTTCCCAGAGCAGAGATGAGGCCAGCCCACTCACTGGTGTACTCAAACGCCTTGAGGGTTTTCTTCACACTCATACACAGTCAGTCCCACACACACACTCAGT
Organism: Littorina saxatilis; assembly: GCF_037325665.1. NCBI lineage: Eukaryota > Metazoa > Mollusca > Gastropoda > Littorinimorpha > Littorinidae > Littorina > Littorina saxatilis. The sequence goes on along the minus strand of NC_090247.1, from coordinate 9,514,378 downwards.
CTCTCTCACCTTGTTGAGTTTTCCCCGAGTTGAAATGAGCTCACTGGTGTACTCAAACGCCTTGAGGGATTTCTCTACACACACAGTCAATCACACACACACACTCTCCAGTATTGGCATTAACCGGTAATTACCGGTGTTTGAAATTATAAAATACCAGAAAATAATTGGCTGCCGGTATAACCTACTGGTTGATTTTTAGAACTACAGTTTTTTTCGCTGGTAAAACAACAAAACCAGTACTCTGAGTTGGACTCTTACTGGTTCCAATGACCAGCCTACCTTTTTTTTCTGGATAGTTTTCATCATAAAAGTTTGTGTACCAGTTTGAAAAAATATTAGCGTTGTCACTGCATGACTCTCTCTCACCTTGTTGAGTTTTCCCAGAGCAGAGATGAGGTCGGCCCACTCACTGGTGTACTCAAACGCCTTGAGCGCCTTCTCCACCTGACTGATGTAGGAGCGGTACTTTGAGTCGCTCAGCAGCTCGCACTCTTCCACCGTCAGCATGCTCATCTTGCTGAATTAATTGCGACACACCTCTGAAACACATTGCGACAGGTCAATTATACTCTCAGTGTTCTCATCTCGTAAGGTAATTTAATACAAACCTCTACAACATGCAGTTTTGCAACATGTGTATGTGAGTGAGGCTAATTAACATTCGCCCCAGAGACCAGTTTAATTAGGGCAACATTGTTTCCTTTCAGATCAGCTTTCAGATCAGGAATAATCTATCATATCACATTTTAGATGAAGCTTTGCACACACATCAATATAAGCATTCAAGCTATTAATGGTCAAAGTAAACACTGATTAATTTACTCTAACACCAGGGAGAACGTATGGGTGCGATCTTTCTGCCCTTTCCAGGCTTCTCAGCTGAGTAGCACAGCAGAACAGGAAATTGAGGAATCCCGGAATCACATCACACGCAACAAGTGTCCCCAGCCACAGCAATGACATCAAAATAAACCCGGATACAGTCTCCTAGCGATCGTGTACACTGCAGTTCCGGGTGTGTAACAGCTTCGTGTTTACCTTGTGTTAATCAGCTCAGAGCAGAAAGTGTATCACTCATTTGAAGCAGACGGCACTTGCTCAAGCCATCCTCATCCTGCTTTTCCTCACTCTGCACTTTTGCCACCGCTGTTTATGAAGAGTCAACCAAGCTGCCTACCCGTACGTCTACGGGTCTGTCTAATTTTCATTGGAAATATCTGACTGAACCATTGTTCGATCTAATTTGGCACGCAAACAAAATCACGAACAGTCACACGACACTGACGACTTCGATTCTGAAAGCCAAGGCCACGAACATTGCAGCTCCGCACTCAAAATATTAAAGTACCGCATAAAATGCACAAACCATCATTTTGAAGGCAATATGTTTAGAACAAAAATATGGAGAACTCATTATAAAACGAAGAAAAAAGTACATAATCTAAAACTGGTAGTAAAATAACATCCTTTTCCACAAGTGATATTTTATATTTGTTCTATATTTAGCTTTATGACCTTGTTTGCGCTGTGCAAGAGGGCGGGAAGTGACACAGCTTTATTTCTACTTTTGTTTTCAGAAGAAAGATGGGCTCCATTTCACTTTCAATCCAAGGCGACTATGGCTACGTCATTTTTGTTGCCGTTTCAACCTGGGTTCTGCTCAACTGGCTTGCCATGCAGGTTATGAAAGCCAGGAAGAAGTACGAAGTCCCGGTAAGAAATTCACGTCGTATAATTTTCGTGTTTATTCAACTAAAACCTATGGCTACTTAAAGGAAAAGTCCAAGGTTTAGGGTCACTTTTGATATGTTGACCCTCTTAATTCATCAACCACAAATGCGTGTGTAAAAATGAACACAGAAATCCAAAAAGTATACTTTGACTCGTTTTTTGGTTGTTCTGAATCGTTCCATCGCGCGCGCAGTCTTGGCTCATGACCTTGTGCACATACGTGTGCTACGTCACGAGCCTTGAACAACAAACATGGCCGGCTCAAGCAGTGAGGAAGACAAGTGGAATACGGACCGGTTTTCAGCCAGCCTGAGGTTTTAGCGTGCCCGTTTGAGCCTCTTCGTCGTCAAAATGCTGGCGAGGCCACAAGGAACTGCTTGAAACAGAGCCAGCATAAGCGGCAATACGAAATGGTATGTGATTCTCTTTGTTGTGATGTTGACACACTAGATCTACTAGTCCGTAGTCGCTACCTCTTGCATGCTACAGGGTGACACGAAAAAAACAGATCCCACCAAAAGTTTAATATTTTCTGAAATAATCAGCCGATTCTTTTATTTTTTCAGGTGAGCCAAGCTGAAATGATGTTCTAACAGCCCACCAAGTTTGAGCTTCAAGATGTCATGGACAACGGAGCATAAGACATTTATAGTCGAGGCCTATTTTCGGTCGAATTCTATCCACGCTGCTCAACTGGAATTCAAAAGACAGTTTGGACGTAGAGACTTTCCTGTTAAATCAGTTATCTATGGATGGAGGGATAAGTTCAGAGACCATGGGACTGTCAATAACCTCAATAGTAAAAACCCTAACAGGGGATCCCACTCTGGTCGACCTAAATCAGCAAGGACACCGAGGAATATTGATTCAGTCAGAGAGTCTGTTGTGCGCAGCCCGAGCAAATCTGTTCGCCGGCGAAAATAGGCCTCGACTATAAATGTCTTATGCTCCGTTGTCCATGACATCTTGAAGCTCAAACTTGGTGGGCTGTTAGAACATCATTTCAGCTTGGCTCACCTGAAAAAATAAAAGAATCGGCTGATTATTTCAGAAAATATTAAACTTTTGGTGGGATCTGTTTTTTTCGTGTCACCCTGTAGATCGACGTCAGGTGTGTTTTTCACAGATCAGTTGATGTGCTTCCACAGATCTGTAAGCATGTAAAGATCATTGATTTATGCTATTATTTCAGGCATCTGGTGTTGTTTATTTTCCTATCTTTAATCAAGGATTTCGTCCTTGAACTGCCCAGTTTAGAATAAATGTTTCCACAGTGATGTTCACACGCGACTATCCTTATTTTCTCTTGGAATTCTGAGTAATTTTTCAGTCACACAACAAAACATGTAGACAGCAAGTTAACATTGCGCAAAGTCTGTTTCTTGCGGACAAAACTGCAATTATCCTGGTATTTTTATTTGCGACAGTAAAACACTACATGACATCGACACCACTAAACAGTGAAACTTTTTTGAAATGGCGGTGGGCTGCTTTCATGTGCTAATACTAATAGTGATCCTGACATTTTTCTTGCGAAACGGTCAAAGGGAAGTAATAAATGAATTTAGTTTTTTAAACGAGCACACGTGATTTCCGATCTCAAACTAGATCTGAAATCATAAGATTTTCTGAGCAGTGGCGAAACGCTGATGGCTAGTGATATCGCAAGCCGTTTTGGAAGCAAATAAGCACTGTCAGACATATGCTGAAACACGATTACAGCAGTTCAAACTTTTTGATCATTGATTTTTAGGAGTACGCAATGTCGGACAGTCACACTACAAAAAGACAATGGGCTAGTGCATAGATCGGTATTCTCAAACGTCACGAACAGACAGTACGTTGCTACTATATTATTTTACTGTATTAACAAAACCTCACAGTCCCATTAAAAATGTGTGGTGTGTGCCGAAAAGCAACCATATGAGATTCAGTCAGTGGGACCCTGAATCTACCTGGGGTTAAATCGGGTTATTGACTCTCATTGCATGAATTTTTAAACTGAATATATACATTACATGTACTACTGTTCGTGTTGTTTTTGTGATCCAGTACAATTTCTGTGTATACCTTAGAATCTCAAAGTAATTTTTGAACGGGGCATACAGATGATACATTTTGCCATGATCACAGAGTGATACGTGTATTTTGCTTATCAGGTGTCAGTGCAGAAACTCCAAGAGGGAACGAAATTCAAATAATAAATCTGGAAAACCTGGATGAGGAGATAGACAGCCTAACAGCACATCCTCCTATGTTTGCTCGGACATCTACTACCTTCAAACTGCATACTATGCGTACACACAGGAATATGGACGACTCAACATTGATCAAAATGGGTAAGTAACACAACACAAACAGATGATTTCCATTATGATAGATTTATTTATCTGAAAGTAAAATTGACAACAGAGTGTACAATTTGTTTTCAAATACAAAAATATCACATTGGGTTAAAAAAAAACACCATCATATATCATTAAAACTATTCTTTATTTCTAAACACATACATATCAGCATAGTTTATTCATGTAAACATCCTCATTTCGGTTCCCAGTCTATCTGAAATCAAGGTAAGATATATGCCCCCAAAAATAGCGATCACACGTACAGTGCTTCAGCATGAATTTGAAAACCTGCTCTACGTCACATAGACACAGCGTGTCTTATGATTCTATCCATCCTCTCCAAACAAACACGTACACGTTTTCTCTGGTACGAATGTCTTAAAAGCTCAAACTAAGCTGCTGTTTTATTCTGTCTTGCTTTGCAGGAAATACAGGCACGTCGCTTACCCATAACAGGCAGCTGGTGCGCTAGCGAGTGGGGTTTCTCGGCAGAAGCATCAGAGTACCATTACCAACCTGTGCAGTCAAAACAATCAGAAATACTTTCCCAAACGGATGAAGAGTGGGGTTCAAACTCCCTGAGCTACAGAAGGCTGAAATATACTTTTACAAATCGTGTGACTGTGTTGAACAGATTCCTGCATGGTTTGAAGATGATACTGGGTTGTCACGTGGTCCGGTACATGGTTCACATTCTGCAACATTTTGTTCCAGACTTTTTCCACTGTTGGTCTACTCCTGCATCAGGTAGTCAGCCCATGAGCCGGTCAGCATAGCCTGTGTCCAGTATTGTCCGTTTGCCTGTTGCCTGAAACATGGTTGTTTGGAAGTAACTAACGATCTCTGCACACATTTTAACATGTGAATAAGAACAGAAAAAGTTTTTCAAAAGTATACATAGTTTAATTTGCATTTACTTCAAGGCCAGACTTTCTTCTCGTTCATTATTTCTTCATAAAGATTCTGAAAATTAACAAAATGTTTCCCCCTATCAAGGCCTCCTAACTTTTTTTTAAATGCAGGTCGGTTTGTTGTCATCTGTGCATTACTACCTCTTGCCACCCGTGCGGTCATTGCCACCAGGTATCTCAACAATCAAACCGTCTATACAGGCTTAAAGGCACGTCCTTTTTCAAAACAGGATTGCTCACTACACAGATCTGCGAAGACTTTTACAGAAAAAAATCTCTTGACTTGAACATATACCAGGAATAAACATCCTGACTGGTTTTTGGAGCTGCCGGGATTTTTTTAGGGAATGTTTTACACGTGTGGCGTTAAAGAAATTAATTCATAAAATTCTACATTCCCAAAGAGAGTACCCATACAGAGTGTTCAGTTATGGTATTTTTCAAAACGGAAGGATGGCCATATCCCATGTAAAAGCCTGGTAAGATTTGAGATTTTGAACTCAATCGTTTACACGGGAAGGGCTGTCCATTTAAGAGGACGCATCCATGCCTGGATGAGAAATACACTGATAACACAGAAAAAGCACGAGTTTAACCTGCATATTCACAAAACTGGTTCAGAGGCCCGGTAAAGGGAACACATGTTAGTTATTTTAAGAGAACATCACGAAGACCTAAGTATTAAATTAAAGCCTTTCTGCAGGAATGTACATCTTCTATGAATTATATTCTAAAACGCCACATGTGTAATTCATTCCACACACAAAATCCAGCTCCAAGAAGCAGTGAGGCTGTTGATTATTGGTATGTGTTCAAGTCGACAGATGATTTTTCCTGTGTAAACTGAGCCTTGGCAGATCTGATATAGTGAGCAAAGACCTGCATTTTTTTTAAACGTGTTCAGAGGCCTTGAAATGGTTAAACATTTTGTTTATTTCGAGTAGCCTAGTCTTCATGAAGAAAAAATTAACAATAAGGAAGGCAAATGGGTTGAAATGCAAATTAGATTCCTTTTGACGAACTTTTTATGTTCTTCTTCACGTGTTACATTATGCGTACGTAGATCGCAAGATATTTTCGAAAAAATTCATAGATAAGCCATTAGCCAATCTGTAAACGGACACAAATTCACAATATTTATGAAGCCAATAAATTTGACTCAAGAACAAAGCTTATGTGTTTGAGGTGATGTGCATGGGTATGAATGTTGAATGAGTCCGTCAAAGATACCCTCCATGTCGCCTTTATACAGTGGAACCTACCATTAAAATTATACCACCTTAAATTACCTTGCTCTTTCAAATGTACTGCTTAAACTTCTTGAACATGCAACTCTTGCTGTCTACCATAAAGACCATCAGGTCAACAACATACTCGTGAATGTTTTGTTTTGGTCTATAATTAAAAATTTCAGAAAATACCCTTTTTTTATATTTTTTATTCGGAAGCATACTAACTTTATTTGAGACTACTTCGACAGATATAGTTTTGCAGGTTGACGGGAGGTGAGTTACGAAAGAAATTCAATCCATATGTCGCTCAGCACAGAAAGCATAAACGATTAACATGAGTAGAAATGAACTTGTACTTGTTTTCAGAATGTATTATTTGGATGGTATCTGTCAAAGACACTTTCTCGTTTTTTTGCAAAGCTAGAATAAGGCACTAATTTTCAAAACAAAACAAAAATCTTACGATGAATGGCACGTTGGTTTTCTCCTGTGGTGATTCTGGACGGTAGGAACAGGACTGGTCAACAGTTGCGTTGTGATCACGGAGAACCGGGAAATCTGGAATGGTCACGGTGTCAGTGTCTAGTGACCTGTTCTGACCAGTGGCCGTGAGTGATGATGAAAGGTCTGGAAGTAAAAGAAGAGAGAAAATGAGTGTGAGTATAAATCAATTCGAAAGTATGCTTCTGATCTATACAGTACACTGAACATTTAGACACCCTCTGGAAGTCGTCTGGATGTGTATCCATGTTGTAGCAATTAGACTGGTTTTGCGTCTCTAAGTCAATGCAGAAAGATTAATTCCCTGCACAATTCGTAATCTTCTTGTCTCTAGCATGCAGGTGTCTGTTTACCTTACCGGTTGCACATCCACCAAAAGTTTAGATCTGGTAAAAATAGCATTAAACCATGATTCCAGCAAACGCTGCCAATTTCATGAATTGATATCGGGGGATAGTTTGCGACTGAATAGAATAGATAACGTGACACACTCATTGTCTTACGTGTCCACAACCCTGACTACTTTTTACTCTTAGGCCAAAAAAAATAATAGGTGTGGTTACGGTAACATAGCCAAAAAAAATAGGGTAGGAAGGTAGGCAATCACTTTTTTTTTTTTTATTACTTTTTTTTCTGATGTGTACAAATTAAACCTACTTGACAGGGAAATAAATGTGCGACTCGGGCGCTTTCGCTTTCATTGCGTTTTCTGCACTCGTTTACTTGTTTTTTGTGTGTATTTTTTGACAGATGTAATAAAAAGTTATAGGGTCGGCCCCCAAAAATAGGGTAGGTCGGGTTACCGTAACCACACCTTTTTTTTTTATTTAGGCCTTACTCTTAGCTCAGCTCAGACCGTTCTGTAAGTTGTAACTAACTCTGTAGATCTAGCCTGTGGCGCATCTGTACTCCAGCGAATATCAGCTGGACCCAGACACACTGTTCTGCACCAATTCGTATTCGCTGCGCAGCAAAACAATGTTTACGTATGCATGAAAATAAAAGCATGTACTCTGACCTTCAACGCATTCCTTCTTGTGAGATAATCCGCTGTTCGTATGTCGCCTCGGAGTTTCGATGGCTCGTCGTAATACTGCCCTCTCCAGACTTTTATGAAGGGAAGACATTGCCAGGGGTCAAAACATTTGTTTCAGGGATGAAACGCCAACTTTTGTGCTGCAGAAAAATGGCGAAATCTGTGTCCAGAAAGTGCCCGACACTTTGAAATCTGCACGCTTGGGCTGCACACAGCTCTTCCATTTCCACAAGAGACTCAGAGTTTTATGAGGGAAAGTGTGCTATGAAATGCCTGGGGACATTGACGAGTTGTTGCAGTTTGCGGCTGCTCTCCACCGAGGCATTCTTTTCGGGCATACAGTGGTGACTTTTCTGTGTGAAAATCAAGCTGGTACTAGTGGTAGAATCAACACAATGCAGTGCCCCGAAAACCACGTGACCACTACTTGACCCCAGGCGACTTGTCTTGGTTAGCCTCGCAACACTAAATCTTCAACTACAACAACAACAATTTTTTTTCAATTTTTAAAATATTTTTCCAGAGGTGTTTGTAACATTTGGCATTCGACTTTCAAGTTTTTGGGGATATTTAAAAACCTTGGACTTTTCATTTAAGAAACTTGTGTGGGTCTGTTGAGTGTGTGTGTGTGTGTGTGTGTGTGTGTATATATGTATACATGTGTGTGTGTTTGTGTGTGTGTGTGTGTGTGTGTGTGTGTGTATGTATACACTACATGTGTGTGTGTGGAGCGTGTCTCTGTCAATATAATATGTCATATAATATATATAATACTACTGCTTGTTTGTGTGCAAGTTTATGAGTGCGTTCGTCTAGCTGTGTGTTTGTGGGTGTGTAAGTTGAGCACTGCAACATGTTTAAATTGGTGAAAATGAAATCTCAGAGTATGTGTTTGGCGCACTTTGACCTCTGTTTGGCAGAGAAGCATGCCAGGTGTCTCAAAAGATAAGATAAAGCTTTATTAATTTCTTATATTGTCAGATTGTCTTGCCTTATTCACAAGTGAAAGTAAAGTAAGGCTCAATAAGACATCATCTATGGTTTTACCAGGGGGAAGGGATGTTTGCAGTTGCAACAGTTGTGTTAATTGGTCACAGTACAAAATAGATACAATATAGGTCAAACTCAAAGAATGAAAAGCCATGCACTTGATGAAGATATATTATCAAATAAGGCCAGTTGTCTCACCAGGAAAGAAAAGTGGCCACAATTAAGTTCCATGCTTTAGTGCTCAGTGAGGCCCAAGCTAAATTTGAAATTGTACCGAGCAGAAGTGAATACATCCAAAACTATAGGTACCCGTGGTGTGCATGTGAGTCACTGTGAGTGTGTGTGTGTGAGCGCCTCGAGATGCCTGTCATGTTTTAAGCTATGCAACCCTGTGCAGGGTTGAAGGTATCTAAACATTGCATGAGTCTTGATTATGACTTCTAGTTCTATTAAAATTAAGTTATGAATACGAATACTTTATTATCTCATACAGAGAAATTTCAGTGTGGTGCACATTAAAAGACAAAACAAATAATAAGACAACAGATAAAAATACCATACGAAGCATACTACACTCGCGCACGCATATACTAACAGGAATAGTAACATGATTCCAAATAGGTTAATTGCCGTCAGCTTTAGCTAAAAGTTTAACGCTAAAAACTATCATTATCACAGGACTAGATATGTCATTGAACAATATTTATCACAGGACTAGTCATTCGAGGGTTATCACACTCAGCATAAGGGTGCACATAAAAAATATTCATCACAGAAATCAGTGCATATGTTCACCGGCACACATACTAGTTTTAATTAACTTAGGTATTTAAAAAGCCAATTGACTTTGGAATAAAACTGTTCTTAGTTCTGAGCGTGCGGAATCTGGGAGTGCGGAGGCGACGTCCTGAGGGCAGTTATAAATTTGTTTCGATTTCCCTTTCAGTATCCGACGCTCTATAGCCCAACCAGCCATGACTTCAATTGTGTGCAGCGTGCCCATCAGAATACGTCAGTGTTTTTTCTGTAATTTTGTTAAAAACATTTTTATTATTATTACAGTACATCTGCATAGTTATGACGCCTGAGAAAATCGACTTGATGCAGTGTGCACGTAGATCTTTATCGTGATATAGTTGCATCTGAAGAAAAAAGTCTTATTAGTAATTGTTACCTCTCTCTCGGTCTCTCTCTCGATCTCTCTGAACTGGTCTCACAACACATGGAGACACTGAATCTTGATTCTTGTAGGGTAATTGTGTTGATCCTCAGCACTATACAATACAACTTTAATGCAATAATGGCAAATATAAAAGTTCCAGACAGTAAACTCATTTTCTATCACAGTATCACTATCAGCAATGATCTAGAGGATGTAAGTTATGTGACCGGCACGGTTGGCCTAGTGGTAAGGCGTCCGCCCCGTGATCGGGAGGTCGTGGGTTCGAACCCCGGCCGGGTCATACCTGAGACTTTAAAATTGGCAATCTAGTGGCTGCTCCGCCTGGCGTCTGGCATTATGGGGTTAGTGCTAGGACTGGTTGGTCCGGTGTCAGAATAATGTGACTGGGTGAGACATGAAGCCTGTGCTGCGACTTCTGTCTTGTGTGTGGCGCACGTTAAATGTCAAAGCAGCACCGCCCTGATATGGCCCTTTGTGGTCGGCTGGGCGTTAAGCAAACAAACAAACAAATGTAAGTTTTAAGGGATTTAATAATACACCTTTCTTAAATGACCACCTGTCCATAAAGACCTCTTTGGGGGTAGTCCCTCCAGTGGTCGTTAAAGACAGGTTTGACTGTACATGTGATTGTAATATACTACAATGTTGTCTTTATTTCATGTGCAGCATTGAGAACATGCCAATGTTCCTGGTCTTCCTCTTGTTGGCTGGCCTCTATCTGCCGGTAAGCAGAGAATGTTTGTTTGTAATAATTTAGTAATACAGTGGAACCCCGGTTTAAGACATTAAAAAACTCAGAAAAACAGATCTTGAAGTCGAAAAGTAAGGAGTCTTAAAATGGAGGTATATCAGAGGTTACAACACGAGTGGGTTTTTATATTATATGGCTTGTATTTCAGTCAAGACCCAGCGGATGAATATCAAGCGACTCACGAGCCTCTGGTCACTTTTGCTCGCAGTTCAATATTTAAAAAAACAACTCGTGTAAATCTGGTACGACACAGCAAGTCATGTAGTATTCTCTCTCTATATATATATATATATATATATTGCTAATAATGTTGATTTTTGGTTGGCTACCAACAGTGCCTGTGGTGACCTGTAAGATTTGTATTTGCAGCGCTTGAGTGCCTTCTTTGGGGTGGTGTACCTGTCCAGCCGTGTGGTCTACGCTTTTGGATACTACACAGGAGGTAATTTTCTCTGTTGGCATGTGTGTGTCTGTGTTTCCATGTTCAGGAACACAGTATTGAAATTGGATACTAATTACTACACAGGAAGTAATTTTCTCTGTTGGCGTGTGTGTGTGTGTGTGTCTCTTTTTCTATGTTCAGGAACACGGTATCAAAATAAGATACTGTAGACGTGAAAATCTGTGGGTAAAAGTGTGTTTATGTGCTTTTCCTTGAAACTTATGAAAGTAGATTCCTATAAAATGTGAGGTCAGTGTGTCTTTGAGAGAGGGAGAGAACTTGGAATTTATTCCATTCAAAAAGATGAGGGTGTTTTGTTTGGCCAAATCTTATAACCTGTCCTTTAACTTTAAATACAGAGTAAATGAAAAAGAAAGGCCCCCCTCACACACTCTTTCTCCCTTATTTTTTTTGGGGGGTGGGCTTTCTTTTTCATTTACTCTGTATTTATTTATGCCTACTAGATGGCTGCAATGAAACTCTATTTGTTTTTCTTCAAAACTCTCTTTTTAAATGTTGTTGTGTCTATGTGTCTACAGATCCCAGCAAGCGTAACCGTGGCGTGTTTGGTTACATCGGATATCTCGGTCTCCTGGTCAACACGGTGCTGTTTGCCGCCAATCTCCTGGGATGGATCTGAACCCCTTCACACCCACCATCAAGCATATCACTCATGTTCTTGTGCTCAATTTGTTTTCTTGAGGGCTTTGTTGTTGCCACGTCAACCATGGTATTCATAAATCATCACAGGTTCATCCTAGTTTTCACTTTAGCCAAAAAGCAAGAAAAAGATACATTGTTTGACTAGGGTAACCCAATTCATCCTGCAGTGGTTATTTCTGCAAACCCTAAAACTTTTTTTCTCCTCTCTGAAAAAGAAAATGTTAAGATTCTCAGATAATGGGACATTAATGATTTTGCACTCCATACAAACAGAAAATGAAGTGGGTGCGATGAAAACTATAAAATATAATAATAAAAACAATACAGACCCACCGATCATATTTAAAAAAATGTTATTTTATTTTTAAAATGTTACCCTGATGCAAAATATTTTTGAAGGGCGTATGCACGCCTCAGTCTGAAAACTGAACAAGTTTTTAACAGCTTTGTTTTCATCCTGTGAAAAGTGGAAACATTTTACGAATTTAAATTGTTCAGATGACTGACCACCTGTGGCTTAGGGTGGTCCATCAGTTTCACACACTGTTCTTGGGCTTTATATTTTTGGGGCATTGCCAAAGTGTTGATCTCCACAAACATCAGAAGAATTAAGCTCATGCGGGTATTTTGATAAGTAAAGTTTTGATTATGCAATTTTCAGCATGATTGGTTTTGCGAATATGGTGTGTGGCGGAACAGGTGTCTCTTCTACTTTGACAGAAAGGATAAGGATAAGATTTTATATAGTCCATGAGGGTAACCTCACAGAAATTCGGGCTGCTTTCTCCCTGGGGAAAGCGAGCTGCCATACAGTATACGGCGCTACCCATTTTTAAAAAAAAATTTCCTGCATGCGTGTATTCATGTTTCCAAGTCCTGAGACTTAATGCCGTGTGAGATATTGAATTTGTTTACACTTTATTTCAAGTCACACAGGTATTTGGTGGACATTTTTATCTATGCCTATACAATTGTACAAACACATGTAATGTACATGTAAGCATAAGATATCTACCGTTTTCTGCCTTGTTTAACGACACCTTTCACAAGTTTGGTTTACTTCATTAAAAAAAAAGCTTTGTTATTGCTGTATGTTGTTTGAATTTATAAGATAATCAGATCACATACCTCATTTTATTATTGTAACATTTAAAAAGACTTTTGTTCCATTTCATACATTTTCAGACTGACTTCTTCTGTTCGTTTCATATTTATTCAGAATTGAGAAAACTGAGCTGTTTGTGTTACCTCACTGCATGTAAAACTGTATCCGGTATATAGCCATAACACTGTAAACTCTACTTTCTCTGTGTGTTGTGAACTGCATTTGTTGCTTAGCCTGTGTTTGAGTTAGTTATTATACGATCGATTCTGGTTAGAATTCCTTTTAGTTTTTATGATTGAACGCACACAAACATGCACTATTTTGTAGTCTCGGCTAACCGCCGACATATGAATTTTTGTCGGCCTCTGACGTCACATGGCTCAATGAAGGGAAATCCAATGTTCCATCGATACAGAAACAGTTTTTCAAATTCAGTTTCCGTATAGTTATTGGTTTTGTTATATATGCACTGCAGACAAAAAACATCTGCAAACTGAATCCATTTCTGACAAATAGGAGTATAGGCTTCTTTTCATGGCAGCTTACTAAGTAGCAAAATCCAAGTTCAGTTGAAACTATGTCTATCTTCAAAGTAATATTATTGAAAGTTGTCCTTGGTTCAGAGTTTCAGAATTGTAGTGAAAGGTTGTGGTTGCCTTTTTAATGGTGACAGAGCTAACATGAAAAAGTTTGTAAACTGTATGTAGTTTCATACATTGTGTACCACAGACATTCCTTATAACCTTGAAGAGAAAAAAGTTAACTGAACATGGAGTCAGTGTGTGTGTGTGTGTGAGTGTCTGTGTGTGTGTGTGTGTGTGTGTCTGAGTGTGTCTGTGTGTGTCTGAGTGTGTCTGTGTGTGTGTCTGTGTCTGAGTGTGTATGTGTCTGTGTGTGTGTCTGAGTGTGTCTGTCTGTCTGTGTGTGAGTGTCTGTCTGTCTGTCTGTGTCTGTCTGTGTGTGTGTCTTGTGTGTCTGTGAGAGTGTGTGTGTGTGAGTGTGTCTGTGTGTGTGAAGATAATAGTACAACATGCACAATTGATTTTTAATCACCAACACAGACCACAACTCAACATTTTGAGAGTGAAAGTTTTACTCAGAACTCAACCACAGAACCAGTATTACAACAAAGAAGCAGAAATAAAGAGTAAATCTACAACACAGCAGGAATAGCACCAATATTGTGACTTAAAAGTCTACATGCAGTCATCAAAAACACACGCACAAAAACAGGTATCACCAAGAGGTCTTGATATTCTGTGACATCTGCACTGGAATCCATGATTTCAAATATTCTGGTGTCGAACAAATGATAACTATTTCAAAAGTACAATTACATGGGTAACATGGTATTTATGTACTATTACCTGATGGGTAGCTATAAAAAAACATACAGAGTGCTCTTTCTGCTGATTTTGTTACCAATTTGTTTAAATAGCAATACTGTTTGCTTTGTAACATTCTGACTGTTAGTATATTATGCTGGTAAAGCTGATTATTAGGATAATTTTTAACTTGCTGTGCTTAACTTCAGAAAACTAATTTTCACCTGTTTTCTTCACTATAAAATGTAATCCCAACTTCTAGACATGCAGTTTCTAATTGCCAGAAAAGTAAAACAGGCTGGCTCCAAGACTGAAAGAATAGTGCTAGCTAGCAGGACAAATTCAAATTTCTTAGAGTTAAATAAAAAAACCTTTACAATTCTCGTAAATCATGAATGCAGATACTGAGACCACCAGTAAGTAACAGTGTTCAAAAAGCTATTTATATCACACAGCATATTGTACCTGAGTAAGCAATCGTATGGGTGTCTTGATAAGCAGGCATTGTGCAATTGCCATGCTCTTTTTTTGCTTAAAACTAACAGAAAGCTGTCCTTGAGACGTATTAACCTAACCAGCTAACCTACCCTCCCTCCACCCAACAACCGTAACTGTAATTTTTAAATCCCACAACTTATTCAAAACAAATATTGTTCTCATACACAACCACAAACTGGCTTTCTCCTAATGAACAGTTGAAAATCGATACAAAGTAAAAGACTGCATGAAGTAAAGACACAAACACACACATGTAAAACGCAACTAGAAGTCCTCTCAGGTATAAAGAACTTTGGGTAAATGTGAAGCTGCTTCAATGCAAGTGATAAAAATACAAGCTAACCAAATTTTCACACAGGCAAATTAACCAATTACAGACTACTGAGAGTATAAATAAACATATGTCTGAACGATATCTTGAAAAACCATCTCTGTCCTAAATCAACCTGCATAACATTAATAATTTACATAATTTATTCACAATTTAACAGTGAGGCAAAGCTGTACCAAACTGTTCAAGTGCAAACAATCCAGGCATTCTTTCACTCTCGTCATCTCACACAGGTTATGCACACATTCACCCACACACCGGCACCCTAACATGCTGACAAACAGCAAACCAAGGAGGAGTATTTCAATTAAGGAACAAATGCAGTTAACTCCAGCTGATAAATATGAGTATATATGTACATTTCTCTGAGATCTATTTATTGCATAAGTGGCAAGTATAATTCTCAGAGCATAGAAGAGATTGAAACTGATGATGATAAACAGATCTAGACAAAAAGACTTTCGTTGCTACATGTATTGCATCTTGATCATGATGCTTAGTTTATAAAATAAAATAAAATATAATAAAATAAAATAAAGGATTTTTTTGCATGATGCACATGTAGATTACAATATACATATATATATATATATATATATATACCGTTAAAATTAAAGCATATTTTACAGAATGCTGCACATTAACATTTAATTTAGCCCTGCATGAGACAAACTGTCAGAGACAGACACTAAAAAGCTGACAAAAATAAATGAGAACATCTGATGCGTCCTGTGCATTAAGGATAAACCTTCCTTCTTGTAGAAACTGTCTGGTCAATTGCCAGAGAACTGCCGAGACATCGTACACGGGATAAGAGGATCCCTCCATCTTGTAGAAACTGTCTGGTCAATTGCCACAGAACTACCGAGACATCGTACAAGGGATAAGACTAAGAGGATCCCTCCATCTTGTAGAAACTGTCTGGTCAATTGCCACAGAACTACCGAGACATCGTACAAGGGATAAGAGGATCCCTCCATCTTGTAAAAACTGTCTGGTCAATTGCCAGAGAACTGCCGAGACATCGTACACGGGATAAGAGGATCCCTCCATCTTGTAGAAACTGTCTGGTCAATTGCCAGAGAACTGCCGAGACATCGTACAAGGGATAAGAGGATCCCTCCATCTTGTAGAAACTGTCTGGTCAATTGCCAGAGAACTGCCGAGACGTCGTACAAGGGATAAGAGGATCCCTCCATCTTGTAGAAACTGTCTGGTCAATTGCCACAGAACTGCCGAGACATCGTACACGGGATAAGAGGATCCCTCCATCTTGTAGAAACTGTCTGGTCAATTGCCAGAGAACTGCCGAGACATCGTACAAGGGATAAGAGGATCCCTCCATCTTGTAGAAACTGTCTGGTCAATTGCCAGAGAACTGCCCAGACATCGTACAAGGGATAAGAGGATCCCTCCATCTTTACACATTCCAAAAATGAACAGGCGGGCTTCCTTCTGTAAAGTGGGAATTTTTTGCTTTGTAACTGACACCAGTGTCAACCGGAGGAATTAAATCAACAAAGAATTCCCACTCTTCACCAGAAGCAGTCAGCCCATGAGTTTTGGTATATGTCCAAGCAGAAGGATCAAGCTCTTATCCCATGTAAAAGCCTGGACAGATCTGTGGTGGTTTACATACAGGGAAGGTTAGCAGTATAGACAGCACTTGAAACTGATCTATCCACATCACACAAACTTGTGTGAGCAAGATGTTTAATGTCAGGAGAATTAAGAAACTGTAGCCAAAAAAATGGGAATCATCCTGGAATTTCAGAACCTGATGGGAAATTTTTTCAGTAAGGCCAAAAAATTTTTTTGTCTGTTTCTGGTAACATGGCTAAAAAAAATAGGGTCGGTAGGTAGGGATTTTTTATTTTTTATTTTTTATTTTTTTTACCCCAAATGTAGACCAATAAAACTAACTTTAAAAATTGCGCAAAGAGACTGGATTCACTATACATAGAGACAAGACACTCAACACATTTACAAATCGTCAGCGGACTTTCGTTTTCACACGTTTTTGTTGTTCATTTTCTCACCCTGTCCTTTACCACCAAAAAAAAAAAAATAATTTTTGAGTTTGAAAAAAAAAAGTTTAGGGTCGGCGCCGAAATTTAGGGTCGGTCGGGTGACCAGAAACAGAATTTTTTTTTTTTTTTGCCTAATCATTAACATAGGGAGGAAGGTATTGTTTACCTTTGTCGTTGTTCACAGCTGGAAAATATAGTCCAATGCTTTATTCTCATGATCATCAAGACCTGCAGTTGTTGAATCATGTCCTCAAAACGCTGTTTCCAATGATAGGTTTGTGACAAAAAGTTACATTTGCTGCAGACAAAGCATGTCTGCTATCTTTGTTGACAAAAAGTGATCCAGGAAAAATGCAAGTCAAGAAGATATAGTAACAGATGTAAAATGCTTGTTCATCAATGCTGCTGCAAAAAAATGCTAGAGGCAAACGAAACATTGGCAAAGTACTTAAATTCACCTTTACAATGTATGAATTTCACGTTTAAATGGTATCTTACAGTGAAGGTTAGCAATAGACAGCATTTGAAACTGATCTATCCACAACACACACAGTTGTGTGAGCAATTAAGATGTTAATTAAGATGTTAAAGTTCAGAAGAAGAAACAGCCACAAAAATGAGATTCATTCTGGAATTTCAGAAACTAATGGAGATTTTTCCAGTGAGTGCTTCTCCATTCAATACAATGTTGTTCAAGAACAATTTTGTACACTTTGAAATGGAACATAACATTCATAGATTGTATAATTTGTCATTGCCAACTTTTTTTGCACATGCCATCAACATCCATAGCTTATAATCTTGAATGAAAAACAATACAATATTCATATTTGCAAAAATAAACATGATTATGAATATCATTTTATATAATGATATAAGATTCACATGTTTATTTTTGCAAAATCATTTTGGAACAATCTGCTGTTGCAAAATGTAGCTATTGTGAAGTTATGTGACCCTCCTATTTGTTTTACCGACCCTCTGCATTTGCATGTTTTTTCTAGCAACACAGGAATAGCCAGCATTTCTTCACAACTATAATCCCGACTCTCGCTCTTGGTACGCCAACCAATAAAATCAGGTGTAACACACAGTGATATTAGTTATGATTATTGTCAGGAAGAAACTGATAAAACCAAATATCGGGCGTATGCAGGGCCGGCTGCCAATTTCATTTAAATAGTAAGTTTTTATTCATAGTTAATATGTAAAACGCAGAGAGCACAGACTGCTGTGGTTTGCGCTATATATGCCGTCGTTATTATTATCATTATTTCTGTATTTTTTAGATTTTCATGAGCAAGAGTGGGAAGCTTCCTGTAAACATGCACCCTGCAATATTTGCGCCAAATCTTTACCTGGATAAATAATTTGTCTTCGCCATGTGGAATCAACTCTAGTGTCACCATCTTTCTTGTTTCAATCGCGAGCAGTGAAGATCTTGCTTTTGACTGACGGCTATCCAGAGAGCAGTGATGTCACTAGCGACTGACAGCTATCCAGAGAGCAGTGAAGATGTCATTAAGTGACCGACGGCTATCCAGAGAGCTGCTAGAGGTCACTAGCGACTGACGGCTATCCAGACAGCAGTGCAGATGTCACTAAGTGACCGACGGCTATCCAGAGAGCTGCTAGCTGTCCGTCACTAGTGACGGACAGCTATCCAGACAGCAGTGAAGATGTCATTAAGTGACCGACGGCTATTCAGAGAGCTGCTAGAGGTCACTAGCGACTGACGGCTATCCAGACAGCAGTGCAGATGTCACTAAGTGACCGACGGCTATCCAGAGAGCTGCTAGCTGTCCGTCACTAGTGACGGACAGCTATCCAGACAGCAGTGAAGATGTCATTAAGTGACCGACGGCTATCCAGAGAGCTGCTAGAGGTCACTAGCGACTGACGGCTATCCAGACAGCAGTGCAGATGTCACTAAGTGACCGACGGCTATCCAGAGAGCTGCTAGCTGGGGGTCACTAGTGACGGACAGCTATCCAGAGAGCAGTGAAGAGGAGGGTCAAGGCGAAGGACGGGAAAAGTCTGCCGGCATTGTTTGATCGCTGCTGTGACACTTTGGGTCGCAGCGCCCCCTCCCTGTCTCCCATCAGCACCATCCTGTGGACACACCAAGGGGAACAATATACCTTATTTTTATTTTTGACCTAAATATGACATTGTACACAGATCGAGATAGCCACTGTTCTCAGGAGACTGCACTGGCAGTCAAGGTGAACAATGACCAACATATGACATTTGACACAGATCAAGACAGCCACTGTTCTCAGGATACTGCACTGGCAGTCAAGGTGAACAATGACCAAAATATGACATTTGACACAGATCAAGACAGCCACTGTTCTCAGGAGACTGCAACTGGCAGTCAAGGTGAACAATGACCAACATATGACATTTGACACAGATCAAGACAGCCACTGTTCTCAGGAGACTGCACTGGCAGTCAAGGTGAACAATGACCAAAATATGACATGTGACGCAGATCAAGACAGCCACTGTTCAACCCTCCATTTGGAGACATACCAAAAATCCACATCCGGAATGCTACCTCAGTGTTGACACAGGAACTGTGCCTTTAATAATTCAATGACTTACTTGTATTTTGTAATCATTTCCTTGAGGCCTTTGCCCACCATAGTTTCGTCATCAAACAAGGGTCGGACCTGCATGGTGATTCTCTTCACCGCCTCGTCCTCCAGCACGTGTCGGGCTTGGGGAAGTGTCAAAGTGTACAGCTGTAACAATCACACACACACAACTGTAACTAGCAGTTCTGGGCTTGGGACAATGTGTACAGTTGTTGCAGTCACACACATGTAACAGTCACACACACACAACTGTAACTAGCAGTTCTGGGCTTGGGACAATGTACAACTGCAACAGTCACACACACACACACACACAACTGTCACTAGCAGTTCTGGGCTTGGGACAATGTGTACAGTTGTTACAGTCACACACATGTAACAGTCACACACACACAACTGTAACTAGCAGTTCTGGGCTTGGGACAATGTGTACAACTGCAACAGTCACACACACACACAGTTGTACATATTACTTGTTTTCAAGTTAGCTGTAACAGTCCCCACACACACACTCACAATGCCGTCATATCTGGAGTAGAGGATGAGCAGGGACTCGTTACAGCTGCCGGCCATGGCCCAGTTCCTGGTGAGGATGTAGGAAAACATCTGAGCGTCCTTTAGCCTGTCTTGGGATGTGTTTCCATGTCTGAAACCACACACAGGCATTTATTAGTAAAGTTTAACAAGTCGCGTAAGGCGAAAATACAACATTTAGTCAAGCTCAGTCGAACGCACAGAATGAAACTGAACGCATTGCATTTTTTCCGCAAGACCGTACACTCGTAGCATCGTCTGTCCACTGCTCGTGGCAAAGGCAGTGAAATCAACAATCCAGAAAAGCACGGTAGCGGTTGCGCTGAGGAGGATAGCACGCTTTTCTATATCTCTATTCTTTTTACATTTAGTCAAGTTTTGACTAAATGTTTTAACGTAGAGGGGGGAATCGAGACGAGGGTCGTGGTGTATGTGCGTGTGTGTGTGTGTGTGTGTAGAGCGATTCAGACTAAACTACTGGACCGATCTTTATGAAATTTGACATGAGAGTTCCTGGGTATGAAATCCCCGAACGTTTTTTTCATTTTTTTGATAAATGTCTTTGATGACGTCATATCCGTTTTTTTGTGAAAGTTGAGGCGGCACTGTCACGCCCTCATTTTTCAACCAAATTGGTTGAAATTTTGGTCAAGTAATCTTCGACGAAGCCCGGACTTTGGTATTGCATTTCAGCTTGGTGGCTTAAAAATTAATTAATGACTTTGGTCATTAAAAATCTGAAAATTGTAAAAAAAAATAAAAATTTATAAAACGATCCAAATTTACGTTCATCTTATTCTCCATCATTTTTTTATTCCAAAAACATATAAATATGTTATATTTGGATTAAAAACAAGCTCTGAAAGTTAAATATATAAAAATTATTATCAAAATTAAATTGTCCAAATCAATTTAAAAACACTTTCATCTTATTCCTTGTCGGTTCCTGATTCCAAAAACATATAGATATGATATGTTTGGATTAAAAACACGCTCAGAAAGTTAAAACAAAGAGAGGTACAGAAAAGCGTGCTATCCTTCTTAACGCAACTACTACCCCGCTCTTCTTGTCAATTTCACTGCCTTTGCCATGAGCGGTGGACTGACGATGCTACGAGTATACGGTCTTGCTGAAAAATGGCATTGCGTTCAGTTTCATTCTGTGAGTTCGACAGCTACTTGACTAAATGTTGTATTTTCGCCTTACGCGACTTGTTAACTCTCTGAACGTGTTTTTAATCCAAACATATCATATCTATATGTTTTTGGAATCAGGAACGGACAAGGAATAAGATGCAATTGTTTTTAAATCGATTTTGGAAATTTAATTTTAATCATAATTTTTATATTTTTAATTTTAAGAGCTTGTTGTTAATCCAAATATAACATATTGATATGTTTTTGGAATCAGAAAATGATGAAGAATACGATAAACGTAATTTTGGATCGTTTTATAAAAAAAAATACTTTTAATTACAATTTTCAGATTTTTAATGACCAAAGTCATTAATTAATTTTTAAGCCTCCAAGCTGAAATGCAATACCAAAGTCCGGCCTTCGTCAAAGATTGCTTGGCCAAAAATTCAATCAATATGATTACAAAATGAGGGTGTGACAGTGCCGCCTCAACTTTTACAAAATGCCGCATATGACGTCATCAAAGACATTTATCAAAAAAATGAAAACATGTCAAAACTTGACTAAATGTAAAAACAGAACATAGTGCATTTAGCTGTTGAGTTTTTATGTCTGAAACCACACCCAGGCATTTAAAAGAGCCAGAAGCTTAAAAAACAACTGAACACAGCACATTTAGCTACAAGCCTACTGCTTTCAATGAAGATGAATGGTCATTGCCAATTTTTAAACTGCACAATTTATACTTGTACAGGTGAGGCAGACATGGTTTTCAATTAGAAAATAATAAGTTGTTACTGGAAATCCTTAATTATAAATCAAGGTTTCTACTGGTGGGTTTTTAATGACTGACAACTGACAAGTCACATGAATGAAATCAGTCCACATAGCAGCTGTCAGTGTCTCCAAGAATGACACTAATGTGTGACCAACTGGTCTCAATTCACTCTCAATGCAAAATAAGACTTTTTCTCGGAGGAGGCAAACCATTAATATCTTCTAGTTCTACTGGACAGAACTAATGATTAAATTAAAGTGTGAAGCAGTTTGTTTATTTATTGTGACCAAGTTCAAGTTTCATTAGTCCATAACCCATGGGGGCATTTTAAACAATAAATACAATCATGATTTCTATATACGGCTTGTGTCTGTCCGCGATGCACAGCCAAAGTTCTCGATGGATCTGCTTCAAATTTGGTGGGCATATTCAAGTAGACCCCGGACACAACCTGCTCGATGAGAATTTTCAACACGTGCTCTCAGCGCTGAACCGATTTTGGTTTTTCTGTTCATTTCACCATTCCCAGTAACTCTTCCTTATCTTCTCCAGTGTTTTGCGTTTATCTCCCTTCCTTCGTGTGGCGTCAATCCATATTCCCGTTACTACGTTACTATTTTTAGAAGGTCACTGCACGTTACTATTTTTAGAAGGTCACTGTCCACAACTCTTCCTTATCTTCTCCAGTGTTTTGCGCGTTTATTTCCCTTCCTTCGTGCGCCGGCAAATCCGGCGTACACCCAACAAAGCCGGGTCCCAGGCGCAGCCTGGTATTCGGCTCTACTTCTTCCCGGCGAAGCGGGTAATCATCTAGTATGCTAATATAGTAAATAAATGGAGGGAATTGGTTTTTTTATGAAAAGCTGTTACAAATTCTATAAATAAAGTACAAAATATTCTTTAGCAATTTCTTTTTCTTAGTAGCAAACAACTTTTTAAATTAAAGTGCATTATGTTTTTTCCAATAGTAAGGTGGTAACAACTCAGCTCTTTCTTCTTTGAAAAAAATCACAGACAGGAAAACGACAATGCCATAATGTGAAGCAAGCAATTACCCCCTGAACATCTTTTCAAGCAATGTCCTGCTGACACCTTGTGTTTTATTTTATTTCACTTGCATCATATTTTACTTGCATGTGTTCTGAACTGTACGTCTATTAACAATTTCCTAAAATTATCCTTATCTTATTTTTTAGATTTTCTATTCTAGTCACAGGAGGTAAAACTACAGAAATATCTTTGGGGCTTGCGCCCTGGGGGCGGGGAAGAAGCTTGGTCAGTAGCATGCTGGCTTCTATTTGTCGCCATTGGCGTTGGCTCAAAACCAGGTCTGCAAGCAATAATTACTTGCTAAGATCAAGTTTGTGCAGATTGTTCCAGCCCCACGTGTAAAAGCAAGCACAATAGAAAGATCCCAAGCTCACAGCAAAAATCTCAGGGCTTTGAAAACACAAATAAAAGCATGCAGGGAAAAAAAAGACTTGGTAATGTGACTCTGTTGCTGCACGCTACAGTATCCCAAAATTTTATTGAGGAATTTCCCCCAAGTACAGTAAGTATAAATATACCAAATTCCAATTCCTTTAAAAAAAACAAAAAACGTGGACTTTGCCAGGGTGACTAGACTACCAATCTGAATGAAGAAGAAGAAGGAGAAGAAGAAAAAGACGAACAAGAAGAAGATGTAGAAATAACAAAAGAAAGAAGAAGAAAAAAGCTATGATGAAGAAGATGTAGAAATAAGAGAAGAAAGAAGAAGAAGAAAGAGAAGAAAGAATAACAGGATGAAAGAGAAGAACAAGAAGAAGATGTAGAAACAAGAGGCGAAGCCATCAAGGCTCACGTAAGAAATCGACAAACAGTAACACAAACTCAATCACTCCGTCACACACACACACACACACACACACACACAAACACACACACACACAGAAAGAGCATAGGTGAAACTGTGCAAGAAAGCGAGACACTAGATCTAGATCTGTCTGTCTGCATGTAGCCTACTTACAGGGACACGACTGCCAACTAGTCTCGGCCCGCTCAAAATAATAATGACCGAGACTTTCAGTACTTCCTTCGCGTGGCGTCTAACCCTCTTACGTCATAATGTGACGTCAATGTAATGTGACGTCTTCAAATGTTAGAGTTTCTACCACAGACATACACACGCACGCACATACGCACGCACGCACAGACAGACAGAGTTACGATCGCATAGGCTACACTTACGTGAGCCAAAAAGAGAAGAAAGAAGAAGAAAAAGTACTAACTTGTAGATGCTTTCCATGCGGGGCATAATGGCCACCCGGATGACGTAACCATGACTGTTTCGTATGCAGCTCTGGCAGTCGCAGCGAGACTCCCGGTACACACTCCATATCAAGCTGTCAATCTCGTCAGCTGCAACAGCATTTAACAGTGATGCAGTCACAATCTTCAATGAACTTCACAGCTGGCCGTTAGATACATTTAATAATATTAATAGTAATAATATGGGAGATAAAGAGCGCTTGACGTTCTCTAAGCGCTTTACAATGAATTGGTGAGAGGTCAAGGCAGGTGAGGTAGCCCGCATGTTGAACATCTCTCATGCTGGGTATTTTCGTGTTTCTATAACCCACCGAACTCTGACATGGATTACAGGATCTTTTTGTGCGCACTTGGTCTTGTGCTTGCGTGTACACACGAAGGGGGTTAAGTCACTAGCAGGTCTGCACATAAGTTGACCTGGGAGGTTGGAAAAATCTCCACTTTTAACCCACCAGGCGGCAGCGATCGGGACTCGAACACACGACCTTCCGATTAGGAGGCCGATGTCTTACCACCACGCCCGTCTATGTACATGTACTTAATTCCTAAAACCTCTTCAAAGCTAGTCCAAATGATCTTAACAGGATGTTAATACTTCAATTACTTCAGACACTTTTTTTCTAGCATATATAATATACAATAAAACCTCCCAATAACAACCTTGAAAATGTCAGTCATAAAAAAGAAGGGGTCTTTATTGGGAAATTGAGGGTAGGGAAATTCATCACAGGGGAGGCACCTTTTTTGTAATTCTTAAACACCATAGAACCTTCCCAATCCCATCAACCACTTTTTGAAGGATTGATCTTTGTAAACAAACAAATACACCGTCTGGATGTTGTGGGTCGTGGAAGACCCATATGAAAATAAATGAGGAATTTTATGGTGTTTTAATCCTTATTCGGATGGTGTTGGTCGTGTATGACCCATTATACTCTGCAAAATTAAGAGTTTATCCCTATTTGGATGGAGTGGGTCATGTATTTCTTACATTGAATCCTTCTTTAGAAAGTATGGGCTGTCTACGACCCACATCATCCGCATTGTGTAGTCCAAAGCGTGATTCAGTGAATGGCGGGGTAAAAACGGTCGTACATGTCAAAAAAACAACTGAAGCAAAATCATGAGTGAACAATGGAGTTTCAGCCCATGAACGAAAAATAAGAAGATCTAGTGAATGTCAAAGCTTAGGCCAAAACAAAAATAGGTCTGTTTACGGTAACATAGGCCCAAAAAATAGGGTCGGTAGGTCGGGAAATTTTTTTTTTTCTTTTTAAAAAAAAACAGATTTTGACGTTATTTTGCTTTTTTTTTCTTTCCCCCAAATGCCAAAAAAAAGTCTAGGGTCGCGCGAAAAAAATAGGGTCGGTCGGGTTACCGTAAACAGACCTATTTTTTTTTTTGCCTTACCTTCCTTCTTGGCAATGATGGTGTTGGGATCGCAGATGTTGGACTTGTTGCTACGTCCGCACTGGGTGTAGGTGTCGAAGGAGAAGGGGTCGGGGTAATCCTGCACCTTCCAGCGAAACACCTGTTGACTCCATGCCGCAGGTAACACGCACACCAGTGCACACACCACCAACATTCCGTACGCTGATGTCGACATTTTGCACTTTCCTTTCTTTTGGCAAGTCTGTGGGTTCTTGGATAATTCAGTCGAAGTTTAATTACTCTACACTGGTGTTAGTTCTGCAAGAAAAAGGAAGAATACAGGGTTCCAGATTTAACAGTGCATGTTGAGTGCCAGAATTAATACATGCACGTGCATGCACCACATACACCCCCCCCCCCCCCCACACACACACACAACAATTCTATATACGCTGACTTCAACATCTTCAAGTTCAAGTTTTTGTTTTTGTTTGTGTGCAGGCTGTAGAGTTCAGCTGGAGTTTATAAAGCTTGTAACAAGTGTTAGCTAGTTCTGAAAGATAAAGCCAAAGGACAGTTCCAGAGTTACTAGCATGCGAGCAATTGAAAAGAGAATCACTGAAATTAGCCTTCATTACTTATCTGTTCTATATGACTAGTTACTGTGGTTCATTTTACAGTGAAACTCAGTTTCTTTCTTTATTTGGTGTTTAACATCGTTTTCAACCACGAAGGTTATATCGCGACGGGGAAAGGGGGGAGATGGGATAGAGCCACTTGTCAATTGTTTCTAATGTTCACAAAAGCACAAATCAAAAATTTGCAACGTAGTACAATGTATTACCTTACTGGGAGAATGCAAGTTTCCAGTACAAAGGACTTAACATTTCTTACATACTGCTTGACTAAAATCTTTACAAAAATTGACTATATTCTATACAAGAAACACTTAACAAGGTTAAAAAGAGACACAGAATCCGTTAGTCGCCTCTTACGACATGCTGGCCCGGAGCATCGGGTAAATTCTTCCCCCTAACCCGCGGGGGGGGGGGGGGGGGGGGGGGGGGGGGGGGGGGGGGGGGTGAAACTCAGTGTTTTCTCAGAAACAGAACAACATGGCAATAAAAGACAAGACAACTTCATGAAAAAAGACAGTGTGACTTCTCCCCTACATTTCTTTCCCTTACCCAGCTTAACATGAATGTACAATTTTGAATCAAGACACAGTACAAGCAAATCAATGATGCAGAGGAACCCCAAAGATTTAAGAACTAAAAAAATCTGAGAAATTCATGTCTCAAAAAGGAGGGAGTCTTAAAATGGAGGTAGATCGATTTACAGAGGTTAAGAACAGAAAGCGTAAGAAAACAAGGTCTTAAAAAGGAGGGAGTCTTAAAATGGAGGTAGATTTACAGAGGTTAAGAACAGAAAGCGTAAGAAAACAAGGTCTTAAAAAGGAGGGAGTCTTAAAATGGAGGTAGATTTACAGAGGTCAAGAACAGAAAGCGTAAGAAAACAAGGTCTTAAAAAGGAGGGAGTCTTAAAATGGAGGTAGATTTACAGAGGTTAAGAACAGAAAGCGTAAGAAAACAAGGTCTTAACAAGAGGCAAAGCCTTCGAGGCTCACGTAAGAAATCGACAAACAGTAACACAAACTCAATCACTCCGTCACACATACACACACACACACACACACACAGTAAGCATAGGTGAAACTGTGCAAGAAAGCGAGACACTAGATCTAGATCTGTCTGTCTGCTTGTAGCCTACTTACAGGGACAGGACTGCCAACTGGGCTCGGCCCGCTCAAAATAAAAAATAACAATGACCGAGACTTTCAGTAATTCCTTCGCGTGACGTCTAACCCTCTTACGCCATAATGTGACGTCTTCAAATGACGAAATGTTAAAGTTTCTACCACAGACATACACACGCACAAACAAACACACACACACGCACAAATGCAGACAGACAATGTTACGATCGCATAGGCTACACTTACGTGAGCCAAAAAGGAGGGAGTCTTAAAATGGAGGTAGATTTACAGAGGGTTATGCACAGACAATCTGAAATAGCAAGGTCTTAAAAAGTGGAGGTCTTAAATCGGGGGGTCTTAAATCGGGGGGTCTTAAAAGGGTGGTTCCACTGTAGATGTCACTTCCTTTCATTCATCAAGATACATCTGTGTCCATGATATAATACAAAATATAACAAAAGTCAAAATGATGATGTCGAACAGCCACAATCTCTGCTTATCTGTGCTTCACACACATGCCATAACAATTATACCCTTCATCAGCTCCACATGTATGCTAGTCACCCACACAGGTTCACACCACGCTCTCCTGTCTTCATTTCCACACTGCGCATAATGATCTTCTGCATAAGTAAACACCCACAATACACCACTCAAACACTACACATGCACACCTCATACTGTGCCTCTCTGGGCTACATGTACCTCTGAATCTACTGGTCACAATCCTGTGTAGAGGATTGGCCTTTGTACTTTATATGGTTTGTGTGCCTAATACTATAGCATTTATACACAGCTAAGAAGAGGATAGGCCTTTAATTGTTGATGTAAACTTGCCTAAACTTACTGTTCACTTTATATGCTTTTTTGTGTGCCTTATAGCACACATACTGCTGAGTATACTAGCTTTGGCAACACAGTATTGTTGCTGTTTTTAAAACAAAAGTCTGTGCTTTACAATTTAAAGGTATATATATGCTGTACTAGATGGGGGGGGGGGGGGGTTAACGTCCTCACAGGAAACTTACCTATTAGGGATATGTGTGTGGTGATATGCTAAATGTTAAAGGTATAACAAGATAAAAACAATTTTTTTTAAAGGTACCACCCTTCTCATGTAAACAATAATATTCACCATCACAGATCTGTCCAGGATAGCATCCTTTCACTTGCACAACATTAATTAATCACAAAAATCTACAGCCGAGCTGCAGCAGAGCAGCAATTCTTGGCTAGATTTACTTTGTACACAGTCCAGGTTGATCTCTGAAAAAGTGTAATCAAGGATGCAGCCAGCTGTTTGGATACAATACATTCAGCCAAGACTTATATATATATCATATATTATATATGCATGTGTCCAAATCAGAAAATGTACAAATTACTGAAAGCCTGGGCAGACAAATTCTAGCAATGTTAACAAGACAGGAAAAGCCAGTTAATTGGCAGACACGTCTACGCTTCGTTGAGGATATGGGATGAGGGAAAGAATAAACTACAGGTGTGGTTCTCCAAGTGTCTAAACTGGTTTTCTTGGTTCACACTGCACTTGTCACAACACAAACACAAAGGCAAGTTCACGTTGAAACACAATTTTCGACCCCATCGCTTTACAAATATATATATTTACTTTGCTGTTGCTTCATTCATGTGTCCCCATGGCCATATGGTCTTAACTTAATTATAGGAACAACACAAATACAGGCCAAAAATAAAATGTCCTCTCTAGTACAGGATCCAACTTTCAAGGATCTCAGAAAATCAGGTCTTATGAACAGAAAATCTTAAAACAATTTATATATAGGGGGGTCTTAAAAGGGGGAGGATCTAAAATGGGGGGGGGGGGGGGGGTGTTTTTAAAGGGGTTTGATCCACTTTAAAAACTAAGAGCGAGATATAAACTCGACCCCTAAAGCTTAAATTCTGTCTGTGTTTATGCCAAAGTTGGCACTTGTTTGTGGCTCACACAGGCCTGCATGTGCACCTGTTACTGTGTTTTACCATATATCTCAAATGACATGTCATTCTGGTAAATTAATAGTTACAGACCCCCACTAAGCTACATATATTAATCACAGCACAGGCTAAGAAAGTTTATTTTAGTACTAGAACACTTCCCCTTCCTCTCCCAAACCACTTACCAAGAAAATGATGTCACCTCTTTTAATTCTCTCTCTCTCTTGCAGTTGTACTCAGACATACATGTGCTTACACACACACACTTACACACACCCACATGCACCCACATAAACACACCTAACTCCTAAGACTGTGAAATTGATAAAAGTACCCTCAAAAGGTGCCTAACTCTGATGGTAACTAGCTGTAACAAAATCGAACTGTAACAATTGGACTGTAACATTAATAACTGTAGTTTCAACTTGATTTAACAACAGATACGCTTACAGAATGAGCTCCTCAATCTACTGCCAGAATCGCAAAGTGATTACAAACTGATAGAACTGTTGACTCACCCCACACTTCAGAACTTTCAAACGGTTCCTCTGAACGCGGCATGCAGAAACCTCTCCCTAATCTCTCTCCAGCAAAAGATTCACTCTGTTCCACTCGGCCAATCCTCGGAAAATGTGTCAAACCCGTCCCACCTGTGAGGCTAGCAAGCTAGAAAGGAAGCCAAGCAACCCCCACACAGACACCGCATCTCAATGAGTTCAACATTCTTTACCCACACAACAACCACTTCCACTCTCACTCAGTCACTGGCTGCCACTGACACTGCCTCAGTGCCCTGCGCTGGCAGCACAACCGTACGTCCCGTAAACAATGAAGCAACTGTGGATTTAGACGATTAACTGACACTGAATCAGACTTTTCTGCTTTCTGCGTCTTAACATATGGTCAACAAACGACAGAATTTACCGCTGAAAAAAGTAAGAGTGGTGATGCAGAGAGGAGTGAATCAGATTCAGAGTAAATTTAGCTTACCTCCAGGTGAATGCCGTGCTTGTGCCAAAAATGGCAAGGTCGGCTTTCGATCGTCTGCAAGCCAAGGGAGGGCAGTGCGAAAGAGAAGTACTATAGAAGTGAATGTGTTGTTTCCCTTGTCTTCTGCGGCTCCGTGCACGTTTCTCTTTCAGTCTCCTGACACGACTTTATGAAAGCTGCTAAGCAGAAAATTAATGCAACATAGCCTAAACGATATTTCAAGTGATGTTGTATATCGTCGGTTCTGTTGTTCTACGCCCTGCACACACACACACGCGCGCACACTGACATCATCAAACATTATCAATCGTGTTTACAGGCCTTTACACAAAGACCATCAACCTTCTTAAAATACTGGCTGCCCAACCATGGGCAAAGTGCCCAGTTATTCTAACAAACATCACCAGAGCTCTTATAAGATCAAGACTATCATATGGACAGGAGGCCTACTTCTCGTCGGCTCGAAAAGTGGCTTGATAAGCTACTGAGTACAGTCATCGGAACTGATGCCGTGCCTTTCGGCTTGCCCTCGGCCGACACCCAAGGCATTCAAAGCAGGCCATTGTACCACCACTTGAAGCAGGATTCCTCCCTCTTGACATGTGTCGACGTAAGTGCTGCGCGGATTAGGCCTACAATGTTCGAACCAACACAGTGCAAAACGGCTCAACAAAAGAGGACTGAGCTACAACCGTCCAGAGACGAGCTGCCCGATTCGTCTGCAACCGCTATCACAACACGTCAAGTGTCAGCCGGATGCTGCGGGACTCCCTTGAGTGGCAGTCTCTGGAGGAGCGCAGGAAGCTTGCCCGCCTATCGATGCTCTACAAGATCACGAACAGCATCGTACACTGTCCGGGCATCAAGTCGAAGCTGGCCCCCTTACCACCACGCCAGCGAAGAGGCCACTGCCAGCAGTTCGGCCTCATCACCTACCGCACTCAGTATCGGAGTGCCGCTTTTCTACCCAGCACAGTGAAGGACTGGAACTCTCTACCAGCAGCTGTCGTCGAGGCCCGCACTGTCGACACCTTTGTGTCGCGCGCCTCGCACTAAACCAGGCAGTAGCCACTGTGACTCACATCCCCTCCCCCCCATACGTACTCCCCCAACCTGTGAATTGTAATGGACTTTTGGATGCTGGAGACGCTGCTTTCTTGGACTTGCGCAACATCCCATCAAGTGCCGAAGTAATCACTACTGCTGATTGTGGGCAATAACGGAAAGACAAAGACAACCGCATTTGGCCCTACAACCATAGCCCAAAACAAAAAGGCCCACTTTGGTACTACTTTCACCTCACTGGCTCAATTCAATGCTTCACTCTTTAGCGAAATCAGTGTCGACCCAAATGATGTGGCCCAAAACCCCATATCTCGTGATCCCTCATGGACAATGAAAGAAATGAATTTTGACACAGAATATTGTACAGCTACACTGAAAGGATGATCCGGCAGTTATCAGATAGCCGGCCCTTGAGCACATTGATACTGTATACAAAGGCCACATGATGTTCATGTTTACACAGACGGGTCAGTCGTTTTGGATGACAAGAAGGCTGGCGCAGCTTTTGTAATCCCCAGCGATGACCTGACTGGGAAATTTAAACTGTGCAACAGAAACTCGATCTTCTCAGCTGAGCTCCTTGCCATCTGCATCAGTGTCCGCTTGTGGCATCTCAATCTCAGTCAAGAACACTCGGCCTCCTCAAAAGATAGCTATATTCTCTGACTCCAAAGCAGCCATTGAAGCATTAAGAACTAACAAAAGATCAAAAAGACAGGATCTTGTCATTGCCATAAAGGAGCTGGCAAATAAAATTATTAAAAAAAGGTAGCGAGATTAACCTGCCGTCTGGTGTCCAGCACACGTGAACGTGCCTGGCAACGAGAGAGCAGACAAAGCCGCTAAAGAAGCTGCCCAAGGCATAGGCGCCTCCGAGGTAGACCTGCCATTGTCTGCTTCTGAGCTGATCAGTAGCCTTACAGACTCTCTTCTCTGGAGAGAATGGAGGAACAAATACGTGCACACGGCTATAAGCTCTGGCTGGCTCATTCGGGAAGCCCCATCAAAACAGATGAACACCTATAATGCATGCCCACGTGTAATAACAAGTCGCGTAAGGCGAAAATACAACATTTAGTCAAGTAGCTGTCGAACTCACAGAATGAAACTGAACGCAACGCAACGCAGCAAGACCGTATACTCGTAGCATCGTCACTCCACCGCCCGTGGCAAAGGCAGTGCCAGTGGAATTGACAAGAAGAGCGGGGTATTCGTTGCGCTGAGAAGGATAGCACGCTTTTCTGTACCTCTCTTCGTTTGAACTTTCTGAGCGTGTTTTTAATCCAAACATATCATATCTATATGTTTTTGGAATCAGGAACCGACAAGGAATAAGATGAAAGTGTTTTTAAATTGATTTCGAAAAAAAAAATTGATAATAATTTTTATATATTTAATTTTCAGAGCTTGTTTTTAATCCGAATATAACATATTTATATGTTTTTGAAATCAGCAAATGATGGAGAATAAGATGAACGTAAATGTGGATCGTTTTATAAAAAAAATATTTTTTTTACAATTTTCAGATTTTTAATGACCAAAGTCATTAATTAATTTTTAAGCCACCAAGCTGAAATGCAATACCGAAGTCCGGGCTTCGTCGAAGATTACTTGACCAAAATTTCAACCAATTTGGTTGAAAAATGAGAGCGTGACAGTGCCGCCTCAACTTTCACGAAAAGCCGGATATGACGTCATCAAAGACATTTATCAAAAAAATGAAAAAACGTCTGAGGATATCATACCCAGGAACTCTCATGTCAAATTTCATAAAGATCGGTCCAGTAGTTTAGTCTGAATCGCTCTACACACACACACACACAGACACACACACACACACACACACACACACACACACACGCACATACACCACGACCCTCGTCTCGATTCCCCCCTCTACGTTAAAACATTTAGTCAAAACTTGACTAAATGTAACAAGTCGCGTAAGGCGAAAATACAACATTTACTCAAGTAGCTGTCGAACTCACAGAATGAAACTGAACGCAATGCAACGCAGCAAGACCGTATACTCGTAGCATCGTCAGTCCACCGCTCACGGCATAGGCAGTGAAATTGACAAGAAGAGCGGGGTAGTAGTTGCGCTGGGAAGGATAGCACGCTTTTCTGTACCTCTCTTCGTTTTAACTTTCTGAGCGTGTTTTTAATCCAAACATATCATATCTATATGTTTTTGGAATCAGGAACCGACAAGGAATAAGATGAAAGTGTTTTTAAATTGATTTCGAAAATTTAATTTTGATAATAATTTTTATATAATTATTTAATTTTCAGAGCTTGTTTTTAATCCGAATATAACATATTTATATGTTTTTGGAATCAGCAAATGATGGAGAATAAGATAAACGTAAATTTGGATCGTTTTATAAAAAACATATTTATTTTACAATTTTCAGATTTTTAATGACCAAAGTCATTAATTAATTTTTAAGCCACCACGCTGAAATGCAATACCGAAGTCCGGGCTTCGTCGAACATTACCCGACCAAAATTTCAATCAATTTGGTTGAAAAATGAGGGCGTGACAGTGCCGCCTCAACTTTCACGAAAAGCCGAATATGACGTCATCAAGTTTTGACTAAATGTTTTAACATAGAGGGGGAATCGAGACGAGGGTCGTGGTGTATGTGTGTGTGTGTGTGTGTGTGTGTGTCTGTCTGTCTGTCTGTGCGTGTGTGTGTGTAGAGCGATTCAGACCAAACTACTGGACCGATCTTTATGAAATTTGACATGAGAGTTCCTGGGAATGATATCCCCGGATAGTTTTTTTTAAATTTTTTTCGATAAATACTTTTGATGACGTCATATCCGGCTTTTTGTAAAAGTTGAGGCGGCACTGTCACACCCTCATTTTTCAATCAAATTGATTGACATTTTGGCCAAGCAATCTTCGACAAAGGCCGGACTTCGGTATTGCATTTCAGCTTGGTGGCTTAAAAATTAATTGATGACTTTGGTCATTAAATATCTGAAAATTGTAAAAAAAAAAGTTTGTTTAAAAAACGATCCAAATTTACATTCATCTTATTCTTCACCATTTTCTGATTCCAAAAACATATAAATATGTTATATTCGGATTAAAAACAAGCTCTGAAAATTAAAAATATAAAAATTATGATTAAAATTAAATTTCCGAAATCGTTTTAAAAACTATTTCATCTTATTCCTTGTCGGTTCCTGATTCCAAAAACATATAGATATGATATGTTTGCATTAAAATCACGCTCAGAAAATTAAAACGAAGAGAGGTACAGTAAAGCGTGCTATGAAGCACAGCGCAACCGCTACCGCGCCAAACAGGCTCGTCACTTTCACTGCCTTTCACAAGCGGCGGACTACGTTCAGTTTCATTCTGTGAGTTCCACAGCTTGACTGAATGTAGTAATTTCGCCTTACGCGACTTGTTTGATGTTATCCTGATGACAGGTTGGAAGTTGCCTTCTACTCAATGCGTGTGTCAGTTTCGTTCAAGTTCTTCTTTATATTCTTTGGTACAGTAACTCTATTTTCTCTTTGCGTTGCAGTGATGCTACTGTCTGTTGTTCCAAATCAGGCTAAGTTATGTTTATTCTTCGTTGTGTTGTGATAATGTGGAATCTTCATGTTCATGATTATATAGTTTTGATAGCTTTTTCAGAGTTAACTACAGCTTTTTATTTCGTGGGTATGTCTGTTTGCTTCTTTATATGTGTGCCTGCAATTTGCATGAAAATCAAGAAAGATGACACTCTCACACGCACACACAGACACACACACGCTCTCTCTCTCTCTTTCTCTGTCTCTCTCAGTCTCTCAGTCTCTCTCTCTCTCTCTCTCTCTCTCTCTCTCTCTCTCTCTCTCTCTCTCTCTCTCTCTCTCTCTTTTATCTCTCTCTTTCTCTCTTTATATCATATATATTTCACAAAAATCACAGTACTCAAAGTTTCACTGTAGTTTATTCTGCCGATGCCGGGTATCACGAAGCAACCAAAACAACGCAATGTTTGCATCAAAAGCTCATACTTATACAAAAAAGTCAATTGAGAACAAAGAAAAATATATTCCAGTAAAGAAGCAGATAAGGCCAGGCGACCTCATTTTTCAATGACATTGATTGAGAGGTGGTGCCTTGCCGTGAGAGCCGTGTAGAAGGGGCGTGTTCTTCAGCATCCAACCGTGGCTCGCTCCCTACACGGGCAGCTGAGTGAAACGTCCTGCCTTGCTGGGAGCCGTGTAGAAGGGGCGTGGCCTTAACCCTTCAGCATCCAACCGTGGCTCGCTCCCTACACTAGCAGCTGAGTGAAACGTCCTGCCTTGCTGGGAGCCGTGTAGAAGGGGCGTGTCCTTGGGCATCCAACCGTGGCTCGCTCCCTACACGGGCAGCTGAGTGAAACGTCCTGCCTTGCTGGGAGCCGTGTAGAAGTGGGGTGTCCTTAACCCTTCGGCATCCAACCGTGGCTCGCTCCCTACACGGGCAGCTGAGTGAAACGTCCTGCCTTGCTGGGAGCCGTGTAGAAGGGGCGTGTCCTTGGGCATCCAACCGTGGCTCGCTCCCTACACGGGCAGCTGAGTGAAACGTCCTGCCTTGCTGAAAGCCGTGAAGCAGGGGCGTGTCCTTGAGCATCCAACCGTGGCGTGCTCCCTACACGGGCAGCTGAGTGGAACGTCCTGCCTTGCTGGGAGCCGTGTAGAAGGGGCGTGTCCTTGAGCATTCAAACGTGGCTCGCTCCCTACACGGGCAGCTGAGTGAAAGTTCCGGCCACAGAGTGTGTCTCCGCGGGGCGTGGTAACTCGGACTGTCTGACCACGCCCTGGACACGCTCCCTGAGTCGCTTGGTCAGCCTGGCTCCTCCCTTGACCGCCACGTACACGCCCAGTCCCACCGAGGCGGCCACCGCACACACCAGTACTGGACCGGTCAGCACCACTCCGGCCACCACCAGTCCACCTGTCGCATGGTACAGATAGGAGTTATGAGGCATCACTAACACACACACGCACACACACACACACACACACACACACACACACACCACAGAGATAAGAGTGTATATATATATCTGTCACACACACACACACACGCACGCACGCACGCACGCACACACACACGCACGCACGCACGCACGCACACATACACGCACGCACACACACACACACACACACACACACACACACACAAACACACACATTTACTTCCTTCTACACAAACTTGATAATTACATATCACATAAAAAGTTCGTTTAACAATTCGTAATTGACAGGTGCTCGTGATCGAGAGGTGGTCACCAGCGAAAGTTTGAGACTGTGAGAAACAAACTAATCAACCGTAGGAAGCATCCTTATTCCTTACCAAAACACGACCCCCGTATCAACTTCCTCCTGACATTCGCGTGAGGCAGGAAGTTGCTAGGGCAACCAATGGGTGACAGACGACTCTCATGCGTGCCAAGCAGGAAGCGGAAAGCTTGATGGCGGTGAACACGTGACCGGAAGAAGTTCTTGCCGCAGTTGTAGCAGAACTCAGTGCCACATTGGCTACACGTCATATGGGGGCAGCCCTCTGAGCGTGAGATGTAGGTCTGAGGGGAGGGAGAGAAAGATACGGTGAACGTTGCACGGTAAGAATGAAATACAATGAACCCGGTGAACGTTGCAGTTAGAAGTAAATGCAGTGATCACAGTCGGTGAAAGTCAATGTTGCAATAAGAATAGAATACAGTTACACCGGCCCTTTGTTAAGTTGTTAAGATACGGTGAATATTTTAGTACAAATGAAATACTGTGAACCCGGTTCCTTTTAAGACCACAACCCCCATTCCCCCTTCCCCCGCCCTTTCCACCCCGGCCTCCTATTTTTTACGACGTCCCCCTTTTAGACGAAGCAATGTAAATAACAAGTCGCGTAAGGCGAAAATACAACATTTAGTCAAGCTCAGTCGAACTCACAGAATGAAACTGAACGCATTGCATTTTTTCCGCAAGACCGTACACTCGTAGCATCGTCTGTTCATCGCTCGTGGCAAAGGCAGTGAAATTAACAATGCAGAAAAGCGCGGTAGCGGTTGCGCTGAGGAGGATAGCACGCTTTTCTATATCTCTATTCTTTTTAACTCTCTGAATGTGTTTTTTAATCCAAACATATCATATCTATATGTTTTTGGAATCAGGAACGGACAACGAATAAGATGAAATTGTTTTTAAATCGATTTTGGAAATTTAAATTTAATCATAATTTTTCGTTTTATAAAAAAATACTTTTAATTACAATTTTCAGATTTTTAATGACCAAAGTCATTTATTAATTTTTAAGCCTCCAAGCTGAAATGCAATACCAAAGTCCGGCCTTTGTCGAAGATTGCTTGGCCAAAATTTCGATCAATTTGACTGAAAAATGAGGATGTGACAGTGTCGCCTCAACCTTTACAAAATGCCTGATATGACGTCATCAAAGACATTTATCGAAGAAATGAAAAAAAAACGTCTGGGGATATCATACCCAGGAACTCTCATGAAAAATGTCATAAAGATCAGTCCAGTAGTATACTCTGAATCGCTCTACACACACACACACACACACACACACACACGTACACACACACACACATACACACACACACACACACACACATACACCACGACCCTCGTCTCGATTCCCCCCTCTATGTTAAAACATTTAGTCAAAACTTGACTAAATGTAAAAAAGACAGCCACAACAAAATGGAAACTGTCCCTGTACCTTGCATCCAGGACATCTTTGAGCGTTGACCTGCCACGCGTTGCCGTCCCACTGTTTGGTCCATTGCCGCAACTCTCGCGACCCCCTCTTTCGCCAAGACTTGCACGTCTCGCCCTCGTGCCATGGCGCGTGACACGGAAAGCACCAATCAAGATGGCAGGCAGAGCACGTGACCTTGAGACCCCTGGAGGCGGCCATTTTCTTGGATTCGGTGTCGCCGACCCTGTGCTCCAAACTGCACTGAGGGCAGGTCTTGACGCGAGGGTCATTGTTAGCCTCGACCAGAAACTTCAGAAACTTTTTCTTGATGTCACGTTGGTGAAGAGTGGAGAGGATGAGGTATTCCGGGATGGGGGTGTCGCAGTGGGGACCGGGGCAACACATGTGCACGACGCCCTGGTTGACCTTGGTGGTCAGGTAGAAAACGAGACACGACTCGCACACCGCAAGCTGACAGCACGTGCGAATAGAGACAATGCTGTCCTCAGCACAGATTGCGCACTCACCCAGTGAATATTCTGAGGACGATTCGTCAACCTCTTCGTCATCATCGTCCTCGAAGCTTGTTGTTTCGTCATCATCGGGTGGTAAAAACAAACGGTACGCTTGCGTTTGTCTTATCCACTCTCGCACAGGTTCTTCTTCTTCTTCGTTGTTTTCTTCATCTTGACCAGGAAGCTCAGGACTCCTTTTATCTTGCTCAGGACTCCTTTCAGCTTCTGATTTCTTCATTGGAACAAGACCAATATCCATAGAAGCTGAGCAGGCTTGTTGTAGCCGGCGCCTAGATTGTCTGTGTTTGTACTCGCCGCATTCCGGGTCACCTGGCTCCATGCCAGAAGCCGCGGAATCCCGTGCAAGATCGTTACTTGTGACGTCAGAAATGGAATTCTCGGCTACACCGTCACTTGGATCATCAGAAGCGGAATGTTCTACCGGATTGACACTTGTGACGAAAGAAACGGAATTCTCCTTTAGGTCGTCCCTTGCAACGTCAGAAGCTATCTCCATGACGATATCCATTATTTCCATGTGGATGTCCTCATGGCTCTGTGTGGAGGTACGACCAACACTAGATTCTTCTTTCGCTACATCCTCGGAGTGAGAGTCAGCGTCAGAAACGGAGGCTGATTGGATCCACAGCAGGTCATGTTGTGTGCAGGTCTCATCCAAGGCGGTTTCTGTGTCACTCTCACGACGCATTGAAACATAGTCATCTATTGTCATTGTAGTGGAACTCCTTCTGTAATGGTGACGAGTGTTTTCACGATCCGAAGAGGAGTCGTTGTCATGGCCTTTTGAGGTATGGCCAGCTTTTGTCGGTTGGGTAGAATCACTATTGTTTTCGCGATCCGAAGAAGAGTCATTGTCATGGCCTTTCGATGTGTCTTCCACCCTTGTAAGTTGCGTAGAAACACTGTCGTTCTCGTGGTTCCAAGAAGGGTCATTGTCATTCTCAAGACTAGAAAGAACCACACTTTGTTTGTTTCGCACAATTTCCATCCTCAACTAAATTTAGTATGACAGCGTTTGCTGAGTGAAAGCTGATAATCGATGGAACAAAACTTGACAAGGAATCGCGTGGTAAGGCCGAAGGTTGACTTCAGGCGTAGTTGCAGCTGTGTAGCTGTAGTTTATATAAATTGCGTTTTAGCCTGTATTAAAAAAATAGCTTTAATTCCAAATTATTAAGACTAGAACGTCTCTAGACCAAGAAGTAAAACGGTTCACGGCGTCGCGGACGAGGCTTTTGCAAAGAATCGCTTCAAACCCTGGTGAGCATCACTGTTTGGGTCATTGTTACGTACTGTAAAATGATTTATCCTACAGAACATGTACTCCTCGACTCGACACAGTTTAGAAGCTGTAGACAGCGATCCGCATTCAGCGTTGATTTCAGTTGACAGAAATGTGACATCAAATCGTTTTGTGCTTGGGATTTCTCAGCTTCTAAACTACCCTGTTCTCAATAAAACATGTCTGATATGGGAGAGCTACACAGCACAGTAAATTCAAATCTCTGTTTCCTTCAGTATTATAGGCTGGCCAATGGTAGCTAGCTATAAATAGCAAGTGAGAGAAAACCATTGATGTCCGCCGCAGTGAGCAAGTTTCCGCTTTGCCGTGCACGGTTTGTCGTCAGATGCTAAATATAGCGCGGCCTTGGTTGAGTATGACCTCACAACCAAAACAAACATGCACTGCCACGAAAAGGGTCGTGTTGTATCAGTAAGAGGTGATACAATGTCAGCGACTGTGATCATGTTTATAGCCACTGATAAGGATGTAAATCACATTTTGTCGTGACAGCTACATGTGAACAGTTTTGAGGTATTTTGATTCCTTAATTTACAATAACCGAACTGAAAAGTAAGTCTACAGTGTGAATTGAACAGCACACACACACACATACGCACGCGCGCGCACTTACTGACACCCCCCCACCCCCCCCCATACACACACTGTGACACTCACACACACACACATACACACACACACACACACACACACAGCCACACAAAGACACACACATACGCACACACAGAAACACACTGACCCACACACACACACAACCGCACGCACACATACACAGCCACACACACACACACAGACACACAGACACACAGACACAGACACACACACACTCACACACACACACACACACACACTTAAACGGCGACGTGACTGACTGAACAGCGGAAATATAGGTTTCCGTGTCGAGAAACAATTAGCCGTCCGACTGACATTTGATGTCAGCAGCACTGATCAGACAGTAACTGTTTTGTCCTCTTCACCATTAAATTTGCTGCACAAAATTTGTATTTCAGTCAGGCTAGAATATACTGATAACTTCTTAATCAAAAGCAGACCAGAAAAGTTCAAGTCGACTGATCTACCGTGTGTGTGTGTGTGTACGTGTGTGTGTGCGTGTGTGTGTGTGCGGCGTGTGAGTGTGTGTGTGTGTATGCCGGTGTGTGTGCGGCGTGAGCACTCTGTGTGTACGGTGTGTGTGTGTGTGTGTGTGTGTTTGCCGGTATGTGTGTGTTTGATGGACAGAGACAAACAGAGAAAAGAGGCCATGATCTTGACTAAAGCACAGCACAGAATGTAAGGTAAAGCTTTCTTTTAATCCAGTTCACCTCCAAATGAATGCTGTGCTTGTGCCAAAAATGGCAAGGTCGGCTTTCGATCGTCTGCGACCCAAGGGAGGGCAGTGCGAAATAGAAAGATTATAGAAGCGAATGTGTTGTTTCCCTTGTTCTCTGCGGTTCTGTGCAAGTTTCTCTTTCAGTCTCCTTACTTTATGAAAGCAGAAATGCAACATAAACGATAATTGCATGCTCAAGTTATTTCACACGCGCACACACACATCATCAAACATTATCAATCGTGTTTACAGGCCTAGCAAATTTACACAAATGTATACGCATGTGAAACTTTGGTATTATTTGTATCAATTATTTCATTACATGAAATAACTACTATATGATAAAATAAAAATCTCCCCCCCCCCCTCTCCCGAAGGAAACGGAAATACTAAAATAAAAGACCTTTAAAATCAAAAAGAGAGAGGGGTTGGGGGAATCATTACCATAATTATGGCTTTGTTATCTTTTCAGTGATCAGTTCCCTTTTCTTTAATGTTCTCCGGATGACATGTTGGAAGTTGACTCCTACCCACTGCTTGTGTCACTTTCGTTTAAGATCTTCTTTATATTCTTTGGTACAAAAACTCTATTAAAGTATTATCTGTTTGCGTTGCAGTGATGCTACTGTGTGTTGTTATGTTTATTGTTCGTTGTGTTGTGATAATGTGGAATCTTAATGTTCATAATTATAATTATAGCTTTGATAGCTTTTCAGAGTTGCACTATTTCCTGTGAGCACGAATAAAAAGAAAAGAACTACAGCTTATTATTACATTTTAGTGTGTATGTCTGTCTGCGTGTTTGTCTGTGTGTCTGCAATTTGAAAATCAAGAGAGATGACACTCTCACACACACACACACACACACACACACACACACACACACACACACACACACACACACACACACAAAACCAACAATTTTTTTTATTTATATATATTTTTTGGGGGGGGGCTGGGATTGGTTTCAACCAAAAAACAATAAAGATTCGTCAGAATCACATATGCAGAGATCCACCAATAAAGTCTATAAACTGAGCTAGATATAAAGACAAAAAAAAGAAATTCCGTAATCAGTATTGTAACAAAAGTCCTATAAAAGAGGCTTTGAGCGCTGGGACACAACGGCCCTATGACACAGAGACCCTGTGACACAACGGCCCTGTGACACATAGACCATACAGTGTGCCTGTGACACAACGGCCCTATGACACAACGCCGGGCCCTGTGACACATAGAACCGCTCGATGAAAGCAGCCAACGAAAACAAAATGAACAAACAGTTTCGTTCAAGTGCCTGTTGCGTGCAATTTATACATGTTGGATGCGTCGTTTACCTGTGCGCCGTGAAGGGTTGTGTCGTATCAATAGGAGGTGATACTTCTTCTTCTTCTTCTACGTTCCCGGGTTTGTATGGCCATGTTGGGTTTGATGCGTGCATGCCTGGTTTTCTCCTGTAGATGGGTGTCGGCACAGAAGGTCTGCCCGCTGTCCTCAGCCAACATGCTCCGTCTTCATGGCAGCTCAAATTTTTTATCGAGGTTCTCTCCTCTAGATCCGCCGTGTTTCGCCTAGGGGCTTGCGCTGCCTAGTTGATAGGGTCACCTCGTAGAGGATGTGGTCATAGACCACGCACGGTCGGTCTTGGGATAGGGAAACGTTATGCTAGTCCGGAGGGATTACGCCACAACCTGGCCACCTCGCGAAGACCCAGGGTCCTAGACTAGGGAGGTCCAAGGGGGAGCACCGGGAGGGCTACCCCTCTACCCGCACCTCCAACACAATCCCTTCCCCTGGTAGCTTCATCCCCAAGGAGGAAACAGAGCTACCTGCAACACCCCGGAGGTGATACAATGCAGGGCCGGACTAGGCGAAGAGGAGGGGGGGGGGGGGGTTGCCAGTGGTGGCCCAGGGGGATGTCCCCCCTGGCGGCAGGGGCGGATCAGTTCATTTTATGACTGGGTTTTTTCAAAAGTATATTGTGAAGATATGGGTGTGAAGGCGCGAAGCGCCTAGCTTGCTAGGGGGATCCGGGGGCATGCCCCCCCGGAAAATTTTGAAAAAAAGGATGCAAAATGGTGCAATCTGGTGCATTCTGAGG
Source organism: Littorina saxatilis (assembly GCF_037325665.1). NCBI lineage: Eukaryota > Metazoa > Mollusca > Gastropoda > Littorinimorpha > Littorinidae > Littorina > Littorina saxatilis. The sequence continues at coordinate 9,470,819 of NC_090247.1, read as the reverse complement.
ATGATCATTACCAGTTTCAGGCAGCAGATTTTGTCACTGATTAATACCCCAAAAATTGAAACTCAATGTAAAATAAAGAAATGCATACCTCATTCAATATTTTTATTTTTTGGCTGGGGGGGGGGGGGGTCCGGAAACCCTAGAACCCACCCCACCACCCCTCGTTGTGGGGGTCAGGGGGCGAAGCCCCCTGAAGCTGACGGGTAGGTCATATTCTGAGATAGGAAAATGGTCGCTCCTTGCATGAAACGGCATAAAATAAGCAATAATAAAAAAAAAATTAAATAAGTAAGGTACATGTTTAGGCTAGGGGGGGGGGGGGGGGGGTTGCGCAACCCCCATAACCCCCCCGGTAGTCCGGCCCTGCAATGACAGCGACTGTGATCATGTTTAGCCACTGATAAGGATGTAAATCACATTTTGTCGTGACAGCTACATGTGAACAGTTTGGGCGTATAGCTGGAGTCTTATTAGTAACTTATTTATTACCTTATGCAATCGTTACTGTAACTGGACCAAGATAACATGTCTGCACGTAATATGGTCGCAATATTAACTCTGACACGTTCACTACAATTTAAGCTACGCAGCAAATATTAGCTATAGTGAGGATCAATTTTCCCGGGAAAAATTAAAGAGCACAGCTACGGTCCACAGTCGCTTCTTGTTTCATCTCGCCTGTACTGGCAGACAATGGTAAACTTAAATGCCCAGACTGCCTCAAATGGTTTACAGAACGATTTAAATCTTCTCATGAAAAAAGCAGTTCTAACCTTATGGAACACATTTCTAATAGCATTAACTGACACAGTTCGTTTGAATGACTATTTAGCTCGCGTAAACCACACACTAGTTTCCGTGGTTTATCTAACCCCTAAGCCATCGTGAACCCGTGTGATCCATTTTTCTTTTTTTCGCAATTTATTCGTCAGTTTGTGATTTCAATGTGACTCGCTGTATCTGAAATAGCACGTTATTGTGTACCTCTGAATCTAAAACGCAACAAACGGCTGCAAGTCACACGAGCTTATATCGGCGGCGATTGGCTTCAAAGATCCAAGCGCTATGCAGAAACTTCGTCTGCTTGAGGAAACACGACCTTGCGTGACATATTTCCGGGCTCCCTTTTTTCCAACTTTCAAAACTGCGAATTGTACTGATCTTGTCTTGATGAAAAAAAGAAAAATTTATGTTTTAAGAATGTTTGTGTAACAAGCTGTCGATTTATTATTTAGATTTTAAAAGTTAGGTCTAGTGCCAAAACGAGGCGTCCGATTTGTCTCAATGTAAATCCGGCTGGCCACGCAAAAATAAATTCTGTAAAAAATGCTCGCTCTTTGCGGAGGGCACCTAGGATGTTCTCAAGCGGTGAGTGTTTAAACGAAAGGGTGTTACAATTTGTACTGTGCGTAAAAGCCTGACAGTGTCTGTGACCAGAAACTGATGGGTTACGTGAAGCTGTGTGAGCCTTTAATGTAAGTTTTGATGCAACTATTATATAGTGTACACACAAGTGAGAATCCTTGAAAGTTAAATCTCAGCCCGAGTAATCCATCCAGGCCATTGTGCTATTGATCCCCTCTCTATTTTAATATAAGCTACTCACAAAAAGTTAAGGATCACTTGCACACAAATTCATAACTTTCCAAATAAGAAAGCCAATGCGTTGGTATTTGGCAAACGTTTAATTCAATGCTTTAGTGATAACGATACAACATTTCCTTCAATTTCGAGCAATCGTTTGGTCTGTACATTTTATCAAAGTGTGTACGTATCGAAATTTAATTTCACAAAGTCGTTGAAATCACAAGACATGGCATTCAGATGCTCCCAAAAGTTCAGTATTGCGTGTAACCGCCCTGGCTGTTCTGTCACTCGACGCAGCGAGTCCTCATTGAGTTGACCAGGGTGGTGAAGATCCTCTGTGGAAGCGCCTGCCACTCAGCCTGCAGCATCTGGTAGAGGTGTTGGACATCCCTGGGAGGGGGGTGGTTGCTCCTCACTTTGCGATCCAACTCATCCCAGAGGTTCTCAGTCGGGTTCAGATCGGGACTGCATGCTGGCCACTCCATTCTGTTGACTCCAGACTGCTGCAGGAAGTCGTTGACCACCCTTGCCCTGTGAGGGCGAGCGTTGTCATCCTGGTAGACAGCCTGCGGTCCCATCTGCTGCAGTGTAGGTACAGCCAGCGGTCGAAGGATCTCATCCCGGTATCGGAGGCCAGTCAGGTTACCCTGTACATGAAACAAGGGTGTTCTGTGGTGAAGGCTGAAGGCCCCCCAGACCATTACAGAATCTCCACCAAAGGCCACCTTTTCTTGGACAGTGGCGTCAATGTAGCGTTCCCCTTGGCGCCTCCAGACCCACAGTCGGTCGTCGTTGTGGTTCAGGGTGAAGCGTGATTCATCACTGAACAGGACCTGGGACCATTGCTGACGTGTCCACCTCACGTAACGTCTGCAGAAGGCGCGGCGTGCTGCCCTATGGGCTGGAGTTAAGGGTGGCCGTACAGCTGGTCGACGAGAACGGAGGTTAAACCCATGAAGGCGATTCCGTATGGTCTGCTGGCTGATGTTGGTGTTAGTAGCCACCCTCAGCTGCCCTCGAATAATGCTGGAAGAGGCTGTTCTTGTTTGCAAGGCTAGTCGTTCAATGAGACGATCTTCACGTGGAGTTGTCTTCTTTGGTCGCCCAGGTCTGCGTCTTTCCTGGACCCTCCCAGTGGCTGTGAAATGTTGAATCAGTCTGACAATGACCGAGATGGACAAGTGAAGTCGCCTGGCCACTTCTCGCTTGGGGACATCATCTTGGAACCATGCAACAGCTCGTCCCCTCTCAAACTCGTTCAATGTTCGTCGTGGAGGCATTGTCAGATAATGCCTAATACTGGTGGTACGTCTTTTCAAAAAGCCAAGCAAGTGACAGCATATCACACATAAACAGCAGTGCTTGCAGGTGCATCATGGTTTTTCCATGTGGCTTGTGCAATGTGTTCGGGCTGAACGGTCCAAAACAAGGTCCTTTTTCGCAAGTTTCCGCTTTTTCTTTTGCTACCAAGCTCAGTAGTAGAGAATCCCGTGCAATTTTCCCACTAACACAAAATCGCCCACTTACAGCTGAACAAGAATTCATAACAATTTGGTTTGACTGAGAAATAAATAACAGTAGCGAACTGATTTTATTGAGCACCTGTTTTCTCATAGTGATCCCTAACTTTTTGTGAGTAGTGTAGTACAAACAATTACTGCGGACTAAACTTAAAAAATAAAGTTACAGAAAAAAACTGCCAGTATAACAGCGTAGGCATTCGTGCAGTGTAGTAAGGAATTTTTAGCTTTTTCACTGTTTCGAAACGTCAACGTGTCTGAATCATGTCCTGTTTTCAGCGAGGACAACAACCAAGACTGAACTGGGTTACATTTTCAGTCAAACACGCTTAAGCCGAACTCGCCCGGGGAATGAAAAATCGTTTCGCTTATCCGAGTTTGTGCATATCCGAGTTCGGATAAGCCAAACCGTACCTTTCCCGAGAAATTACCCTGCAGTGCGGCTTAAGCGAGTTTTTTCAGGATAAGTTGTAAAATCACTTGGCATGTTTCTCTCTCTCTCTCTCTCTCTCTCTCTCTCTCTCTCTCTCTCTGTGCGTGGTGTGTGTGTGTGTGTGTGTGTGTGTGTGTGTGTGTGTATATCAAAACAGTGACAAGTTACAAGTGCTTTCTTCAGTGGGGCTTTATTAATACCTCAAAGCCAACTGTAAAAATAAATGGTGAAAACAGTGACACAGTCATCTCAGAAACAAAACCAAAGATTCCACAAGCAACTACGCTTTTGTTAAAAGGTTTTCAAGTAAATCATAATAAATGTAATGTTAAATTAATGAAACCCTCTCCATTAAAGAAAGAAAAGAAACAAAATTAAACAATTTGTCTCTGTGGTCATAAATCAAGATCAAATCTCCGTAAACATAGATTGTAGGCAAATGTTTTGTTTCGCTGCATGTGTGACAAGGTGACCAGTCACCAACTATAGAGTAAGCTGTTGTCATTGTCCAGTTTAGTCTTTGTTGCCGATCAGTTTGTGTTAGGTGTCTATTCATTATCTGTTAACAAAAAGTACTGGTGTGCACCAGCCGTGTCCAGCCAGCTGCAGACAATTAAATCTCCTGCTGGGTGAAGGAAGTTCCTTATCTCGTTTTGAAGTGGGCGACGCACTTGTCAGATGCTTGCCGTAGACGAGACCTTGGGCCCCCAGGTGGTCGTTATGTAATGTGCCGCCAGCCAGACTGGGTATCTCGGGCCAGCCGGGGTTTGAAAGTGGGCGTCATTCCTTTTGATCGGGTAGATCATAGGAGATGCCAGGTGGCTTGGAAGGTTTTGGTCCCTTACCCCCCCCCCCCTTCTTTGTTTACTTGTTTGACCAATGCGATGTCAGTTTTGTTAGCTAACTGTTGATTGGATGTTGTGACTCTAGCTAAAGTTGAATTCTGTGTGTACATGCTAGAGTGTGGGAGAGAACTCTGAGAGACACGGGAGATAGTGGACGATTTTTTGGTAGCGTGCTCCACTGATTGTGGAGATGTAGTTCAATTAAGTATTGTGGCTTCAAGTTATAGCCACCGGCTTCGGTCGGGTTGGCGAAGAGGAGGAGGGAAGATCGAGAGACATAGAAATAAAGTGCGCCATGCCAGTATACTGCTGTTGTTGTCACAATGTCATTGTGTGTGCGTGGATGTGGAGGTGGACTCTTGGACGTCTTTTTGTTATTGGAATTATGGTTTTTGTTAAATTGTATTGCTGTTGCTGTTGTTGTTGTGTGAGTGAGTTGTGTGTTGGCAGACTTGACTTGACGGATGACTGTTTGCGTTAGTGAGACTGTGATCATACTCATAATAATCATACTCACTTATTTTCTTATGATGTTTTTATTTTTTATTATGCATTCTTATTCTTTTGATTGGAAATGAGTATTGTTACAATATAATTTCCATATGGATTAATAAATTTGAGTTGAGTTGAGTTGAGTTGAGTTGTGGATGAAATGGAGAGAAAGACGTGTATGTCTTTGTACGTGTGTGTGTCCACGTGGGTGAAAGTCCAGTGAGTCCGTAACACAAGAGAAGAGAAACCAAAGAACATTCTTTTCCGAACCTCTACACATGTTTATTGTGGTTTGATCTTCACCACTCGCTCAAAATGAGCACATACATTCCTCAGGTAGATTTGCTCTTCACAAAGATCTCTTCCTTCTACACATCATCAGTTTCCCCGCATACTCAAAAACAGGTGACGTGTTCGTTTCTGTAGGATAATTATAGCCGTGACGAAATATGTTTATTTTCCTGACGTGTTTTTCAAGCACAAAAAAAAGTCTCTCCGACAGTGTTTAGAGTTTGGCTTATCTGTCAAAATCACGTTTGAGATGTCCGTGTTTGAGTTAGCTATTTTTTGACAGAGTTTGGCTTATCCGAATTAGAAATAGTCTTGGCTGGCTGCGAATTGGTTTTGGTTTCAGATATCCGAGTTTTTTGCTTAAGCGTGTTTCGTACTTCAAACAAGGGAAGCAACTGCGGGATGGAAACCCATAAAACAAGTTAAACGAAGAGAAGTACGAGAGTATTCACACATCTCTTGAATGGCTGATTGTGCAAAGAACTCTCTGACGTCGGAGGCTGCTTCTCCTCTGCGGTCGACAATAACCATAGCCGTATCTCCCACAAATGAGTTCAGACATCTCCTCCCTGGCCGAGCCTGTTGACCATGTTCTGGATGAATTGCCTCCCCTTGGTAGCCAACAGGAAGCCACACTGGGGGCGCCACCGGACGTGTTCCGTGGTGACGTCATCCCGTTCGTCCCAGGACTTGAGGCCCACGCCACAGTAAAAGCAACGAACGCAGTCCGCATAGCCTGCAGAAATAGAGCAATCAATTGTGTTGACATAGGTGTCACTTACAAAACTAATTCATCACAAAACTTAACCCGCGACAGGTAGCAGTCATCCTGGTTTTTTGTATTTTTTGTATGTGTCTAATTGAAATGATGATTGTAATCCCAAATGAAGCCTATTATAAACTTTGCAAAAAAAAAAAGTATTGCACCCAGTTGTTTTTTTTACCCAACTAAAACATTCAATCCAATGTCATTTCACCCAATTTTCTATGCTATTACAGGCCCTCCACTTATATTAGCTATCTGGCGCAATTTTCGGATCAAGGATTTCTGTTATAGGTGTCAAGTGACCGCCGCCGAATTAAGGGTTCCCCCAAAATCGACCTGGGCAAAAATGTCAGGTACAAATGAACACTGAAATCGACAGGGGTCCTGATTTGGCCTATTATGGTCCGCTGGACCCGAAAAGCAACAGCTAACTAACAAATCGACAACAATTCAGAATAGGCGCAATTTGGCAACTTTTACAAGCGAGGACAAAGTTAAAGCCTAATCAATTATCTAACCAGAACAGGTTGTTTGTTTTGCGATCTTGCGTATCTCTGGTGTTATGTCATTTCTAGTGGTGCAGGTATAGACCGCATTAGCAGTAGAAAAGGAGAGGTTTTTGTGTCCATTTTGAGGGGTACCATGACAAAAAAAGCGCTGTGTTTCAGCAATGACTAGTGGTAAGGCGTCCGCCCCGTCATCGGGAGGTCGTGGGTTCGAACCCCGGCCGAGTCATACCTAAGACTTTAAAATTGGTTATCTTGTGGCTGCTCCGCCTGGCGTCTGGCATTATAGGGTTAGCAGTGCTAGGACTGGTTGGTCCGGTGTCAGAATAATGTGACTGGGTGAGACATGAAGCCTGTGCTGCGACTTCTGTCTTGTGTGTGGCGCACGTTAAAATGTCAAAGCAGCACCGCCCTGATATGGCCCTTCGTGGTCGGCTGGGCGTTAAGCAAACAAACAAACAAACAGCAATGACTGAATGGATTTATTGATTGTGTGACAAGACTGATTATGCTGATTATTTTTGTATATGCGGTATTTTTTATTGATTTTATTGATTTGTTCTATACGTGTGTTGGTAAGTGCTTGGTTTGTGGGGATGCCTAGCCTATTAAGCGCCATATCATCACGGCGAATTACCAACCGTGGGCAATATCACCTTGTGTATTTGGAACCAATCTGTGTCAATGCACATGGTCGCCTATACGAGAAGAACTACCATTTCTAAAGTCTCGGATCAAAGTTCGAAAGTAAGAACATTGAAGTTCAGTAAAAAAAAACCCACACATTTATTTTGCCGTGATCAAATAACCATGCCTCTCTTGCTAGGATTTTTAAGATACGTTGGATAGGAGGTAACTGTATCACTCAGGTCAGTCACGATTGCAATATAGTGCTCTCCCACACACCCATGCACAAGTCACCATGGCACGAATTAAGCGTGATGTCATGTTTCCTTATTTTGATTCAAAATCAGGTGGTGACAGAAGGCCAAAAAACACACAAAAACCCGCGTAACAACAAACATTAAACACTTTATTTAATTGTTTCCCCGCCGATATCATACATTTTTGTAAAGCGCTCTGAGCAGGGTTTATCCTTGGATGTATGCGCTCTAGATATATTTATTATTATTATTATTACATTTGCATCTTCTTAAAAAAAAAAGAGAACACAACAATGACCAGGTTTGGTACATTCTTAATCAAAATACTAAGACAGCTTGTCGCTGCCTTCTTCAGAATGGTAAAAAGTAAGGAATTTACATCTTCTGTAAATTAACACCAGACAAAAGATGCAGCTAAAGAAACATTGCAAAAAGTTAAAGCGTTGGGACAGAAAAACTCTGCACACGTCCCAAACTCCTCACCAGCATAGTAAAAGCCGAGAGCGGCCAGAGCCTGAGGAGGAAAGACAGTGGACAGTGTCCAGTTGCTGAAGGTGGCCAGTCTGGACTGGACAGTGCTGAACTGGGGGTACACAGCGCTGCCCAGGCTCATCTGAGGCCGGTCGTCTGCACTGTCCGGAGGCGCTGCTGGATATCGGAAAACATGCACAGGCAGGCAGGCATAAACAAACGTGCATGCACGCGGGGACGCACGCATGCACACACCAACACAAGCATACACACACACAGGCACACACGCACGCTCGCACACACACAACCACACACAAACGAACACACACAGAGAAAACAGTCAGACAGATATACACGAACGCACGCACGCACGAACGCACGCACTCACACACGCACGCACATGCACGCACACACACACACACACACACACACACACAAGCTATTTTCTCAAAATTAGAAAGAGAACCCGATGAAAGAAAAACCACTTACCTAATATACAGACACAGCCCTACACAGGCACAGACACATAGAGATAGAGAGAGACACACACACACACACACACACACACACACACTCACACACACACACACACACACACACACACTCTGACATACATGCACGCACATCATAAATGAACAAATATAATAGAGTTACAGAGATCAATAGATGAATTAATAAAAAATGATAATGAATGGAATTGTTTTCGTCTCACAGTACACACCTGTTGCTGGTTGACACAGTGATGACGTCAGGGCTGTGTGACGTGTCACTGGTCCCGCCCCGTCTGTCGGAAGTCTGGCGTCACAATCCTCTGACAGGTCGCTCATGCTTAAAACGTCATGCAAGAACGTCAACAGTTCACGTATACACTGACATTCTATTACAGGAAACCTCTGTTTGTAAGACTTTATTTTTCACGATTTACTCTTCATAAGATCTCCTAATTGACCTCTATTATATGATCTTTTTTCGCCTTCAATACTCATTTTCCTCTCAGATATTTCGAGGTCCAAAAACAGACGTTTCAGTGTTGTAGAAAAGAAGAAGTTCTTCTTGTATTTTGTTATTGAAGACACCACAATTATGTGTTGAAAGTGCCTTCCTAAACTTGATAAATATGTTTCCACTTGCTGGAAACAATTATTAGACCAAACCTGTACTGTCAATTCCCATCTCCCCCCTTTCCCCGTCGCGATATAACCTTGAATGGTTGAAAACGACGTTAAACACCAAATAAAGAAAGAAAGAGAAAGTACTGTCAATCAGATACAATTCTTCAACAAACAACCTTGCAAAAACATCACCAATTTTGGACAATTGCACAGTTTCTCCATCCAGCAATTGTATAATTTATTGCTACAATCTATAATTTAGGCCACACCACTTTCTTGTGTGCAATAAATAAACCTATCTGTCTGTAATGATTTTTGCTTCCAGCCGTTCAGTTTCAAACTTGCATTATACATTCCAGTTGAACATTAGTTTTACACGCTTAAAGAACCCTCTCTTCCGGTGTAATAGATCACGCATACCACCGCAGATCCCTCCAGGCTTTTACGGAGGATAAGCGCATTCCTCCAAGTGGACGCTTACACAGCTAACCATTTCATGTGCAGGGCTGAGGTGTTTTTTTGTGTGCTGAATAAACAGATTGATACGGGTATCAATTGCCAAATCAATTCAGAAAAAAACCACTCTGCACAGAATGCAACAAGACTTTTCAGTTTTGGCATATATCCAAGTGGAAGAATGCTTTTACTCCAGATAAAAACCTGAACAGATCTGTGAGATGGTTTACAAGGAAAGAAAGGTATCTTTCATTCACACTACGAGAAAAAATAATAAAAATAAAAATACAAACAAAACACCGTTAGCACTTGATCAAACAGGTATTTCAGCTCACCGTCCCGCAGGTTCTTGTGGTGTCCCAATCTGTGCAGACAAAAAGGTTGTAGACGATGCGACGGTAGCGGACGTTGACGACCCGTCGGACGGCTGCTGGACACCAGTGACCACTGCAGCAGTCTGTGTGAGCGAGGGGGGCGGCTCAGTGAAGGCTTCTAGCACAGAACTCAGAAACGGACACTGCGGGGACACTGACCGATGGAAAGCTAAGGGGGAGGAGGCGGACAGAAAGCCTTGTTCTTCGTCAGAGGTGACGTTAAAAGCAGCTCCACACTTGTGGCAGACGACAGCTGAAGAGTTGACGCGAGGGTCGTAGTGGAATCCAGCCTCAGCAAGACGGACACGTGATATGTTGCAGGAAGCTGGGAGTGCTGCGAGACTGGCTAGACGGTACCCCACGTGATCCAGACGACGTGTGTCACGTGTCGTGACGTCAGGAAGAAAGCTTGTTGCTGGAGCCACACACCAACTTAAGCTAGTGTTGTTCACAATCTTGCTCATCAGCACTTGAGGGCTAGACGGCTGTGGTCAATGCCAGTATTCTTAAAGGTTCATCGGGAAAAGACATACACGCAGAGAATGAAAATGTATTGTCTAAAGATGTAAAAAGGTAAGATAAAATTTAAAAAAAAAGATAGATTAGATGTCATGCAAAAAGAACAATTTTATATTATTTTGCTTGGAAAGAAATTGCGAAGTCTGTAACACACACACACACACACACACACACGCACACACACACACACACACAGACACACACACACACTGTCACATACACACACACACACACACACACACACACACACACACACACACACACACACACACACGAAAAAAAGCCGGGAATTGACCAAAAGAGGTACGTTGCAACACGACTTGTTAGAGTAAGAATAAGAACAGTTAGCACTTACATTTATACTCGTTATCGGTTGACGTACAACACGAGTCTATAGTACAGTGATCCAAGTCGTGAACGTTAGGTGAAAGTATGCACAATTGACACGTCTTGTCCAGAAACGTCCTCTTTACCGCTCGAGTCAGCACACTTCCTGAATGAAAAGTAAGATTATAAATAAATACGCGAAAGTGTGGGCACCCATTCTCAGCAAGGAGGAGTAAGCACGACGTCAACACTGACGAAAAGTGCCCTAGCTCCTATAACACTGAGAGGGATTTTCACAAGAGCTGATCTTCCTGTATATAATTCAATGTAAGTTTTATCTTAACTTTCACATTTGTTCAATATTTTTTCGGATTTCAACTTTCATATATGTTTGCCAATTGAGGTGTAAGGTATTAATCAGCAATGAAGGTATCGTTCTCTATTCTGATTGACGGTGAAGAGTAGCCTGGTGACTATAAAAACACGCAATATGTTTTCCTCCATTAAGCATGTAAATGCGCATCCTTATATAGACATAGAATACTCAGCTTCTAGAACACTTTCTTGTGAACCATATAGGTAACGTATGTATCATTAAAAAAAACGCAACTTTGTTTTTGAAAACAAAGTCGGATCTTTGAAACAAACAGCAGGCTTGCGTGTTCAATGTGTTAACGGTGTTGAATTACACTAATCCATGAAGATGTTAAGCCCAAATAAAAGTCTATTAAAGTACACAATATGTTTGCAATATCTCTTTTAACCTTTGCTTGCGAATAAATCATCGAAGTTTGTGACACAGGTACACTGAGCAAAATAAGTTCAGGATATTTTTCAGGGGTATAGCCCAGGTGTCAAACAAAAGTGTTTTGGTCAGAAACATACGTGTATTTGAAGATCTGCCTTTCTTCTGCTCAAAAAATGGGGTAAGAATTATACGGCTCAGGCCTTTTCCGGTTTGGTTTATGATGTCAGTTAAAACCAAACCGGAAAAGGCCTGAGCCGTATTCTTGGCGCAATATCGAAGTGACAACAGGAGTTTTATTTACCATGAGACTGTAGTTGCTAACTTTGCTGGAAAAGAAATTGCAGTACAACTGTCAGTTAATACTAATCACATCACGCATTTGGAAACGTAGGTATTGGGAAAGTGACACAGGCGAATGGTGATACCAGAAAACAACATGGCCGTACATACTTTTATTGTCATGGATTACGGGAGTACATGACTACTTTATCCTCTTAGTGCATGCATGAGTTAAGTTTTTCGTTCTGATATTTTTATCGTTGATATATTTGATGGAATCGGTCGACAATCACTTATTCCGGCACATAAAATGCTGCAAGATTAAAAAAACACACGCTGTCTTCTCAGTAAAAAAACAAACATTTATAAGTGTTAGCTAAGACGCAAAAAAAATGTTTCCACGTCCCAAGACCTTTACTGTTATTGTCGTCAGTTATCAAAACGTATCTTCCAAAAACAGTGACACTGAATCCCTGCGTGACGTAAGTGTGAAAAGCATGAACTGAATCAAGATGCGTTGCGCAAGTAGTTTTTATTCTATTTATTTTTAATAAAATGTCAATGATTTAATTTGTTCTGCATTGCACAAGAATGTGCATAATCAAACCGAAACCATGTAGCTATCGCGTATCTATAGGAAATCGGTTGTTCAATGGTTTTTGTACCGTTTTCAGTTTTACCGTGACACTATAACTCATTGAAGAGATGGCACAACTTTTATCGGAAGAACTTGTTAGTTTCCACAAAAGTAAACTTCCTTCGGTGAACAAATGCTTTCATCCTACAACGAAGTAATACTTGTACTTTTTGTTTGTGTATTGTTATAACAGACATAATTCTGAATTTGTATGTTTATTCCCAATTTCGGATATCTGAGGTTACCCTCTGTAAATGACAACATGCTTAAAATTGGTAAAATTAGAGAAAGAAAAAATATCTGAAACGTCGACGAAAATCATGGTAGCCATGAAATTATTCAAAACAGATTCATACTAACAATTCCCCGCAATGGGCGTCTGGCTGCCTGAATGGTGGGGTAAAAACTGTCATACACGTACAAATCCACTCGTGCAAACTGAAAACATGAGTGAACGTGAGAGTTTCAGCCCATGAACAAAGATCTTTGTGACATTGGCGAAGGCTTTAATTTCGCCAAACAAAAGCTGTTTTAACACTGGCAAGCGGCGAGGAGCAAGGGGCAAAAGCCTATCAATGTACGAATGCCATTTTGTCAAAAGCACCTTGGCGTGATCGCTGTGTGGCCGCTTTTAACAGAACCAATCTATTTACCAAATACTCAGGGCATTTGAACATGAGCACTGATCACGAAATGATTAACTAGTTTTCCAACGACATTCTCAGCGTTTAAAATTCAAAGAAAAGATACATACTGTCCAATGTTTTCGAAATCTTGTAAAATCGCAGTGTTAGTGTTGAACTGACGTCGATATGACTCGTCATTAGTAATAACGGGTTTCCCCAGACACGCGTGTTACTACTAATGATTTACTACACTTACTTAATAAATGTTTAGAGCACTCTCATTCAACGGAATATCACTAATAACTTAGTCTCTGAATATGTGGAATGAATCATGCCACGATACGATAAGCACAAAAGGTTTGGCAGTTACTGATGTCAGGAGAATATTTAGCATTCACTGGCCGCAATTAATCTTTCCCGAAGTCATGTATTGACCACTGTCATCATCCAATGTCAGAATTTAGCTCTCCTTCTCCATCAAAGTTATATTCCGGGTAGACAATCATGCAATCATCATAGTAAATGCATCCAGACATGGCAAATAGCACGCTAAACAACGCTATTCAACATCGGACAAGATATACAAATAACCATTATAGTCCATGTGCGTTGTTGAAAGTCCTTACCAGCAGTCAATATTACCACCAGGAAATGCACGTATTCACAAACTGAACACGATACTGACATAATATGACACCGACCTATACTTGTGTTTATTTGTTTGTTTACCACTTGATCACGCCACGAGATATATTTAGAAACAGCTCAACGACAGCGATATGGTTAAGTGCACAATTCTTTGATCTCCTTATAGTACTATTTGTGCGATAATTTTGCAATTTTAATACCAAGGCAGAACTTAAAGAGATAACAGTGGCCCACAAAAGGTCTCAACTCTCTAATTATATTTTGGCCCTCAGTTATGGAATTCACTCCCCTTTCAATTACGTCACTCTCCATCCATTTCATCTTTTAAGTCCAATTTGAAAACTCACTTGTTCCAACAACATTACGGATAGTTCCTTAGCATAGAGTCTGGGGATGTGAGATGTGCATGATGTGTTGTTTGAATCTGACAGTGATTGTATGAATTTTGTATACATGTATTGTTGTCACGCGCTTTGAACTTCTGATAAGGCGCTTTATAAATGCCCGTTATTATCATTATTATTATTATAATTAAATGTTCGGGTTGGGGGTCGTATTTATGTCAAAACACACCAGAAAAACCTTAAAATGAGTGTTTGAGCGCTCAATTATTTATATTTTAAACAGCTTTGCTTGAGTAATCTTGGAAGATTGATTTCTCCACGCGCTTTTGTTTTCCTGTATGTCCTACGTTTTGTCCTTGAAAGCGGCGAAGTTGACACACGTTGGCTGGTGTATAGATTTGAAATAGCACCAAGAGATACAAAGGTTAGTTTGGGGTTAAATGGACGACATCATTCACGACGTTCGTCTAACAAGTAATATTCGAATTTAAAATGTCGTTGTTTACGCCGGGTGTATTCGGTCCTTTCCGACTGTTAGCTCAACTCAGATTAAGAAGAATTGGGTATTTTATTTCATACGCGCCTGAAGTCGACTTTCAAAAAAGCATTAGAATGTTTCCTTAAAAGATACCATTCTCTGTAAATTCAAAGTAAATGACACAAATACAAAGACGAATCCGCGAAACTTTAAATCGGTTTAAAGTGAAAACAAAACGTTCAGTGTTGAATCATTTCTTCTAGCGTGAACAAACGCCACACACGAGCATATTGAATACGTCATTTAAGGGTGTTGTCTCATGAAATCTCCTCAGACCGTCTTCATGGTTGTTTTTCTTTATATTGTGACCAAACATTGAACGAGATAACTTTGATTTTGATTCATATATTGTCCAACAATGTGAGGTCATGACATACATTTTAGTTTCACGTCATGTACTTTAACTCGGTCATCTAAGAAGGAATCCTCTGAGAACGATTTCCTTTATTGCCTGTTCTTCCGTGACTGATCACACTGGTGACGCCTTTCTTTTTTTAATGCTTACGCTGATTTTCAGTTATTGACCACCTTCTATAGGGCAGGCCAAGGAAATCATTCAACCGGCTCTCAGGTATATAAGTACTTCCTTTAGTGGTTTTTCCTTTTAGAGATATTGCTCTTCCAACAGGTGAGCCACGTTTTCATTTGTTGTTAGCTCGTGTAACTTGTGTCTAGATCAGGGCGAGGGCTGGGAAGAAGAAGTTTGTAAACGCAGGCATTATGACGAGGGTTTAAGCCCAATGTTTAAAATACTTGTATTCAGTAGCACTACCTGCTAAGGTACAGTAGGTTGAACACCACAGCTGTATGGGATCATCTTCAAGATTGTCACTTGTCTTGTGAACATTCGTAAGTTGCTAACATCTCGCTGTTTATCAGCGAGTTAATGTCCCTGTGTTAATTTTGGGCACACTTACTGCTTACCTTCTGTCTTTATGTATAACATTGTTCTGCTTTTCGACATTCTAAAGCCACCGAGGTTTTTATGCTGCGATTAATGCAGGCAAATGTATAATTATTACAGGTCAAGGAAGTCACATGGTGAAGGAACAAAATGTTCCTGAAGGCAATAGCTCTGTGATCGTATACCATTGAATTTAGTGACTGGTCTAATTTTGTTCTATTTAGCTAAAAAAAAATCCACAATTATGGGCGCTTGTACTATTAGAACGAGATAACAGAACCAGTTAGAACGTTCCTCTACCGTGTACGTTTCCAACAACAACAAAACATATACCAATCTCATGCCCAGTAGGCTATCCATGTACATTCCCGTCATTCCCGCATAGCTTTATGTCATTCAGAAAACAAGTGGTTTAGCTGGTTGTCTTTGACTCACGTAACAGGTATAGACACTTACTGAGAAAAACAGGCAAGTTGTCGATTATTGCACTCTTTCTTTCTTTATTTGGTGTTTAACGTCGTTTTCAACCACGAAGGTTATATCGCGACGGGGAAAGGGGGGAGATGGGATAGAGCCACTTGTCAATTGTTTTTTGTTCACAAAAGCACTAATCAAAAATTTACTCCAGGGGCTTGCAACGTATTACAATGTATTACCTTACTGGGAGAACGCAAGTTTCCAGTACAAAGGACTTAACATTTCTTACATACTGCTTGACTAAAAGATATTGCACTCAGCACTGCAGAAAAATCAATACACCATAGAAATGTTAGGCATATGCTGCACAAACCTCACATTTGGGGGCCCGGTAGCTCAGTTGGTAGAGCACTGGACTTGTGATCGAAAGGTCGCAGGTTCGAATTCGGGCCGGGACGGACACGGGTCAACTTTATGTGCAGACCCAGAGACGGAAGCCATGTCCCACCCCCGTGTCATCACAATGGCACGTAAAAGATCTTGGTCATTCTGCCATAAGTGCAGGTGGCTGAATACACCTAAACACGCAGACACTTGGGTAGCGCGACTCCGTTGCTGCTAGCTTTCCACTGGGAGGAAGCGACCCGAATTTCCCAGCGATGGGACAATAAAGTAATGAAAATGAAAAAAAGGAAAAATGAAAAAAAAAAAATTGGTTGTTCGCTCTCCGGCGTTTGTCAAGGGGCCTTTCAAGCTGAGTTTATTCAGAGATCTATGCCTTCTATTCTGTAAGAGTTGTTTTATTAACCACCATACATTTGTAGAAGCTTATATAAAAAGAGAATCCCTTCATTTGGTCAACAAACCAACTATCTAAAATCTACTGCACACTTTTTGTGTAGTGGGATTATTTTTTATTGTTGAGTAACTTTCAACCGACGCGATACATGTATCATCTACGAAATTCATTCAGCAACAGACTGCCAACTCTTATCTTTAGTGCTGTCTTGTGTTTTATGGGGCCATGTATTCGGCCCAACTAATGATATAACCGTAAAAACTGTCTTTTACTTTTCTTCTCCAGAAACAATAGCTACATTTAATGAGCCAAAGTACCGGTTCATTGAATAGGATTCAGTGGATAATTATACAAACTGTAGATGTGTAGGTACTGAAGTAATATTTTCTTAAAAGTAATAAGAAAAGTTCGTTCATAAAACGGTTTTTTTAAAGACAAAACAAACAATTCACAAGAACCTCAACCTATCTGTCTTCAGAGTATACAAAACAGATACACAACAAGCAAATAGTGATGAGAATGTTACTGTACATTTTCGAATGTCGTCTCTTCCAAATTGTTCACACACACACACACACAACACACACACACACACACACACACACACACACACACACACACACACACACACACACACACACACACACACACACACACACACACACACACAACAGACTGCTTCAACCATTTTTTAAGAGGGGGTGGGTTCTTAGCAGAACATATTTGCCGTGAAATGTAGATATACACTCCTTTTTATCTTTTTCGCAGTTTTAATCAGTAAATCAATTGAGATTTGCAACAACTCTTTAATTTCAGTGAACAACGCCTTTCTCATTTTGTTATTCAGCCTTGATTAAGAAAAAAAAAGAATTAAAATAAGGAATGTCTGCGAAAGAACTAGGCACATTTCAAAACTTGTACAAGTCAAGTGCACCAATGATCATGTTGATTACATTTTGTCACAGTCATTACATACGGTCTACTTATCATGCTGAAACGAAGCATAAGCTTAGCTTGTTGTGCTCCATGTTCCTTATTTCATGTATGCGGTAATAGTACCAATGGAATTTACTGAATAAACTTGTTTAAACCAAACGAAGCAAAAAACAACAACAACATATACTTGCACTAAAAAAACAAGTAAGGTAATTTAGTTATTAGAACGCTTGATTTTTGACAAAACAAGATTCTAGAATTTGGATCGTTAGCAGTCTATTTTGTTTTAGATTAACACTTGAACACCTTCAGATTTTAGCTTTCACATAAAAAAGAGGTACGGCGGGGTCTAGCTGGCCATACTGTGCTAAAAGGAAAGACAATTTGGCCCATTTTCCGTTGTATATTGGTTGCCTTACAAAAACTATCCTTGCGCAAAAACTTAGGACCTTGTTTTCTAGCAAACAAATACTTTAGACATTGTTTCATGCATCGATATAGAAATCTTCGGTGTGCTCTACCACTAATTATAAAATAAAAGAACTCTATTTCTTTTTTCACGCAGGCTTGTACGTTCTGGCAAGTATTGTTACCAACAGCGTGTCGTTGATAAAAAAATCTAAACGGGAAACAGTTATATTGACTTATTTAATAAGTATATTCAGTTGTTGAGACAAGCAAATTAATGATAAAGGTAGATGAACAGTAAAATATTTTAAAATGAAAATACTTATTAACATCCGGAAGTTCATTAAAAGGACCTGGTGTAACATTGCACAGTGTCACCTTACCTGTTATGCTGAAAGATGATTACCCCGGTTTGGTGTTCTGTAAGCTTATGTCCACATATCAGTCGCAAACATAAATGTTAAGATGTATGTCAATTTCCAGGTATACAGATCATCAACATTCATCTATAAATACGGGCGGGGATGTAGCTCAGTCGGTAGCGCGCTGGATTTGTATCCAGTTGGCCGCTGTCAGCGTGAGTTCGTCCCCACGTTCGGCGAGAGATTTATTTCTCAGAGTCAACTTTGTGTGCAGACTCTCCTCGGTGTCCGAACACCCCCGTGTGTACACGCAAGCACAAGACCAAGTGCGCACGAAAAAGATCCTGTAATCCATGTCAGAGTTCGGTGGGTTATAGAAACACGAAAATACCCAGCATGCTTCCTCCGAAAGCGGCGTATGGCTGCCTAAATGGCGGGGTAAAAACGGTCATACACGTAAAAGCCGTGGGAGTTTCAGCCTATGAACGAACAAACAAAAAAATCTATAAATACACCTTGAAAAAAAACCCAAAGCATTTCATTATCCAGAAATGTATTCCATATTTATATGCATGACATAAGCCGCAGGGATCTGTATATTGATTTATGTATAATAATAATAATAATAATAATAAATAACTTTTCTATAGCGCGAGTCCCATCAATTGGCTCCAGGCGCTTATTCCCTATAAACCTTGCGAGTACTGAAAAGAGATTTAGTTTCGAGCTTCAATACCTGATTTTAATCATTTCTGTATAAATGGTGTCTATCTTTTTTCTTTCTTTGGGACATGTCAGTTGGGGAAATATCCCATTCTAATGTTACTGCCTCATGGTTAACGGTTAGACTCTAGCATTAATAGAGCTTACTCAACCGACACACACAAAAGTAATTCTGGATACACAGATGTCAATGGTAGCTAGTGTAAGGTTTATACAGGGTTTTAAAAAAAATGGTCAAAGAAGAGACATGTTGTAAGAAATGGTCAGAAATAAAGGTGACATAATTTGCTCTTATTGGAATTACGGTTTATGTTCCAGGATGTGGGTTTTCCCCGTAAATCACATGAGTAAGTGATTTCACCACAAGTGCGCAGTAGTTATTGTCAATAAATATCGATTACGATCTTCTTTCAGCATATTTAGTGTGCCCAGAGTTTAGGTGAACGCAGTGACCATCAGCACTACAATAGAAAGTTGACACTTTTGCATAACTTAGACGTTTTTTGTCACAAATTAAAGAGTTATTGTGAAGACCTTTGAATTGTGTCGCTTTTATGGGAATCATTCGTTAAAGGTCGCCGAGTTCTGATCATCAACAGAGTTAAGATTTATGATTGATCCCAGGGTCAAAAACGTGCTTACTTCCCTTTTTATATTTAGTCAAGTTTTGACTAAATATTTTAACATCGAGGGGGAATCGAAACGAGGGTCGTGGTGTATGTGCGTGTGTGTGTGCGTGTGTGCGTGTGTGTGTGTGTGTGTGTGTCTGTGTGTGTGTGTAGAGCGATTCAGACTAAACTACTGGACCGATCTTTATGAAATTTGACATGAGAGTTCCTGGGTATGAAATCCCCATACGTTTTTTTCATCTTTTTGATAAATGTCTTTGATGACGTCATATCCGGCTTTTCGTGAAAGTTGAGGCGGCACTGTCACGCCCTCATTTTTCAACCAAATTGGTTGAAATTTTGGTCAAGTAATCTTCGACGAAGCCCGACTTCGGTATTGCATTTCAGCTTGGTGGCTTAAAAATTAATTAATGACTTTGGTCATTAAAAATCGGAAAATTGTAAAAAAAAATAAAAATTTATAAAACGATCCAAATTTACGTTTATCTTATTCTCCATCATTTGCTGATTCCAAAAACATATAAATATGTTATATTCGGATTAAAAACCAGCTCTGAAAATTAAATATATAAAAATTATTATCAAAATTAAATTGTCCAAATCAATTTAAAAACACTTTCATCTTATTCCTTGTCGGTTCCTGATTCCAAAAACATATAGATATGATATGTTTGGATTAAAAACACGCTCAGAAAGTTAAAACAAAGAGAGGTACAGAAAAGCGTGCTATCCTTCTTAGCGCAACTACTACCCCGCTCTTCTTGTCAATTTCACTGCCTTTGCCATGAGCGGTGGACTGACGATGCTACGAGTATACGGTCTTGCTGAAAAATGGCATTGCGTTCAGTTTCATTCTTTTTTTTTTTTTTTTTCCATTAAATTACTTTTTAATTCAACAGCAATCTAGCTAAGGACAGTGGGGATACACCTTTCGTAGCGCAAGTTCTTGTTGAAATACAATTTCCAATGGAATATGCGATTTAGTTTTCTTAACTTTGCTAATGCACATTTTTGCTATCAATAAAACATGGTTAATTAACGCTGATTCCTGACATTTTTCGATTCCGAATAATACATCTGTAATAGACAATAAGAAAGCCCGACCTGTCAGACTGTTCAACATTTTTTCAATATAAGTCCAAAACCTTCTAATTCGGGGACACTCATAGAAAAAGTGTTCCATGACATCCAAAATATGTGGGCACTCGTTACAGTTTTTTGTTTGACTTACTTTCATTTTATGTAATAAAATATTGGTGGGATATAAATTGTGACAAATTTTCCATTGCAACACACGCAGGCGCACTTCTTTTGTCACCTGTCGTGGCAACAACCACGTCTGTTCGACAAAAACAAAATCTAGTTTTCTTTTCCAAAAATCGATTGCATGAGATTTTTCAATGCTATAATTCCGTTTTTTCTTTAAATATAGCTTAATTAACTTGGGTTTGCTTTTAAACACATTCAATTCATCATCAATTATATCTACATTAACTATATGTGCTGGGTTGTCTACAATCCAATCTTTCCATTGTTTTGGAATTGCATTCATCACAGCGTTGTATTCAAAAAAGGTTATTGCAGGGTTTTGCTGCACAGTGATCTGAACATCTTCACATAACAGAAACTGATTTCTTTCAACATTCAACAAATCATTGATAACATTAAAACCTTTCTGGCGCCATTTTACAAAATCCAACACTTTACCTTTAAACTGAATCAGTCTATTATTAAATAACAGTTGATTACCAACATCATTTCTGTCAACTTCCTCTAAACCTACTTTATTTTTATTATCAAGATATGTCAAAAATACCTCTTTCCAAAAATCATTTTGAACTTTTTCGATTCCTTGTAATTCCTTTTGTGTGCAATTAATTTTTGCCAAATGATTAAAATCTGTTAATTGTTGAATGTGCCATTTTGGGATTGCACTCCAATTTTCTCGACCTGCTTCATGCAACCGTCCAATCCAATTTAAATAAAACACTTTCTGTATATCAAACATATTGATCATTTTCAATCCACCATGCTCATATTCAGACTCCATAATTTTCCTTTTTATCTTTTCAAAAGCTTTTTTATTACTATATTGTTTTTGCCATACAAATTTGTATAGTTTCGTGTTTAGCTGTGTGAGAACTTGCTTTGGAAGACCAACAGACTGCATAATATACACAAATGGGGAAGTCATAAACGTTTTAATAACTGTTATTTTTCCCTGTATACTGAGATCTCTTTTACTCCACTGTTTAATCATGGCATCAAGACTCTCCATTTTGAATTTCCAGTTTTCCTCGATGTCTTTTGCCATTTTACAACTACTAAATTTAATCCCTAAAATTTTAATCTCCTTAACAACGTGGAAAGGCAGATTAGGTTCCGTTGGTTCTCTCCCCATTCTTAAAGCTTTCGTTTTATCTAAGTTTAATTGTAGCCCTGAGACTTTGCTAAATTGGTTCAATATGTTCATTGCCATGTTAGCATCATCTCGGTTTTTTAAAAACAGGGTTGTATCATCTGCCATTTGTTTTATCTTTATGACCGTACCATCCTGATTAATCATGTTCGGTGTAATTATTCCAACTATAGGGCTGTTTCTTATCTTAATCGCCAACAGTTCTACCGCCAAGACGAAAGCCAACGGCGAAAACGGGCAACCTTGTCGAATTCCACTAAATACGTTAAAACTCTCCGATAACCAACCTCCATGATTTATACAGCTTGTAGTACCTTTTATCAAAATCTCCACCCACTTTTTAAAACTAGATCCAAATCCAAATCTGTCAAAAACATTAAGAAGTAGTGACTTTGATATACTGTCGAAAGCTTTTTTAAAATCCAGGGCAAGCAGATAACCCGCCTTTCCACTAACATTAAAGTAATTAACCGCATCGTCAATCGTTCTAATCACTGTTGATATATTTCTGTCTTTTAGGTAACCAACCTGATCTACACTGATTAGTTCATTAATTACTAAACCCATTCTTCTTGCCAAAACTTTAGCTAGAATCTTATAATCAGTATTAGTTAAAGTAATTGGTCTCCAATTACTTAATCGTTCTCTATCCAAATCTTTTCCTTTATGCAACAATATTATCACCCCTTGATTTTGCGTATATGATAACTCTTCCCTTTCAAATGATTCATGAAAGTATCTCCATATGTCAGTTAAGGTATTGGTTAAATCTGTGAAAACTTCAATTTCTCTGTTACTATGAGGCCGGCCAGAAATAATGTCAAGTTCATTGTTGACCACACAGTTAAAATCACCACATAAGATAAACTGGTCGGTTTCAAGTTCATCCACAATATTTCTAATAGAATGGAAAAATGCCATTTTCTCATTTGATTCATTTGGAGCATACACATTTATAATATTAATGCACTGTTTTCTGTATTCTACAGAGATAACAACAACCCGTTCTTGTTTTTTTACTAATTCAATTTTTCCATCAAAATGTTTTGACGTCAAAATGACCTCACCCTTACTGTAACATGTTCCAGCTTGTGCAAATACTTCCCCTCCCCATTGTTTTTCCCACAATATTACATCTTTACAACTTATGTGTGTTTCTTGCAAACAAATAATATCAAACTTTTTTCTCTCAAAAATTTAAACAACGTTGTTCTTTTCCATTTGTTTCTCAGTCCTCTACAATTCAACGAACATACACGCAGTTTACTCGCCATTAGGGCATGATACGTTGGTAGTGAACGTAGTCATATCAAGTCTACACAGACTAAATACCAAAATCGTGATCAAAGGGCTTGTCCGTAATCCAGTCCAAAATCGAAATCCAAGTCCTGACACTGACAACCCGTCATCCCCACCTCTCTCTTTCATCAGGTACCTCTCCTTCACCTTCTACCCATCCCTCTCCCTCCCCCTGTTCTTCTCCTTTGTCACTGTCTGGAAACTTGTCCACGGGTGAGCGGTCCTTCTCTCCAGAAAGGCGACGCTTAGGTGTTGTTGATCGCTGTCTCCCGTGCTCCACGCGTTGCATACTCATGGATAGGGTGAGCTGTCTTCTGTCGACTGGTGTTTTCTGCTCTTTTCTCCCTCTTGACAACACCTGTTTACCTCCACCTCCCTTCCCCTTTGTTTTGTCTGTACCATGTTCGTCTTTGTCAGTTTTGCTAACGCTTGGCACGTGCAGCGCGCTGTCATGTGTGGCTGCACTAGTGTCAATGGAAGACTGAGCCTCCACTACCGTCAGTGCGTTCGTCTGTGCGTTCGTCTGTTTGTCTGTGTCTTGTCCTGTCATGTTCTGCACTGTGTTGTTTCCGGAGAAAGCACAGACACTGTCCCCACGCTTATGCCCCGCCAACTTGCAAGCAAGGCACACCACATCATTTTCACACACAGAGACATGGTGGTTGGTTTGCAGGCATTTTGAACATACAATATCTTTTCTCACTGTCTTCTGTTCCCTATGGTAGATCTTTGCCTGAAACCCGGCAACAGCGAGTGTTTTCTCAAGGGGTGTTTTGGGGACGGTTATGAAAACGAACCTCCTCCCTGTCTGAAACCTTGTTAGCTTGTTGTCTTTGTCTCTGTAACACTCAAGTTTAATGGCCGATCTTAGCTCACAGCCTGTCTTCACGATAGAGTGTTCAATTTCACTGTTTGCCACTGAAATGGGAATATCTGATACCCACAGTTTTGTTGACGGCTCTTCGGTTCCAGAATCATCACGCAGAATGAAGGGGTTAGTGTGAGACACTTGCAATGTACAGTTGCGAACATTCATACCTTTGATGAGCAACTCATTTCTGGCTGCTTGCGTAGTCGGGTATATCCGCCATAAGCCACGGATGTCCTGAGCGCCTGTAATGGAGCCCCGACCAGCGGTCCTCTCTGCTGCCACACACAATTCCAAACCTGTTACCACGTCCTCCTCACTGCGAACTACATCTCTCTTTCTTAGAAAGACCGGCAGTACTGCTTCCATTTTCCGTAACGGGAGAGCGCACAAAAACGAAAACACCGGTCTCTGATTCAGCGTGTTGCGGAGCGAGCAAAAAACCGTGACCTCTCGCAGCGGCTGTCGCTAGCCGAATCCCAGTTCAGTTTCATTCTGTGAGTTCGACAGCTACTTGACTAAATATTGTATTTTCGCCTTACGCGACTTGTCTGTACTTGTTTTCTCGTGGTTAGGATTTCGTGACAGGTATTTTTTTTCTTGTTTTTCTCACAGTTGACTGACTACATCATCCAACTCGATATCAACTCAAGGACAATCCTGCGTAGTATGACATTCTCGGACTTACTGCTGATTCCAAATGGCGTCGTTCAGATTCATAAGCTATATACGGTTTCCAACAAATCGCCACATCTTCGCAACCACCCTCGCAAACGATGGCTTTCGCTACGACTCGGTTTTTGACCATGTCCGTTGTGACTTTTGTAAAGTCATCTTCCGTGACTGGACAAAAGGCCACAAGGGTGCACACGATGCGCACAGTTCGAGATGCGTGCGGAAATCCAATCATCCCTCCGTAGGCACATGCTCTACACCAGCTGCCATCCCGTTTGAAAAGATCCAGTCTGTTCGTTTTCCGGTTTTGCATTCCATCGAGCCAGAAGATGCTGTGATCGGCGGCAAACTACAGCAGCTGCTCTTCCCGTACCTGAATGAAAATCTTGGGATTTCGACTGAAACTGATGGCCAGGATCTGAAACGCAAAGAAGCCTCTCTTCAAGATGTGCAAGAGAAAACAAACACAAAGACCCAGCTCTTCCGCGATGACGATGACAACAGGACACATTTTCAAATCAGCGGAGGAAAAAGGAGGGTTCTTCCTGCTTGGCTTTTTCAACTTGGTGCACAGAATCTGCCACCAGTCCATGTCTACACGTTGGGTGCCGCCCCGGAAGTGGAAGAAGAAGAGCAGCTTGGACAAGGTCAAGGCCAGGACCGGGAACAAGGCCAAGGACAACAACCAGGACCAGGTAAGATTTGCTTCTTCTTCATCTATCTTCTTTCTTTTTCTCGCTATTCTTTCCCGGCTCTACTCTTTATTTATCTCTTCTTTTAGCATTGTTTAGAAATCAAATTTCAAAATAAGTTTACAAAAATATGTCTGTAGCTGTGTTTGTGCTAAGTTAGCTTCAAAGGTTCGACATATATATGTCGTGCCGAAATCACGGAATTGCCGAATTCGCGGAATCGGCAACATTTTTGCCCATTTCGCGTAATCGGCAAAACGCTGCCTATTACGCGAAATCGGCAGCGTTTTGCCGAAAATGCGTAAAGGCTCCTAAAAATTTTCCATTTCGCAAAAGTGACAGCCAGTCTGTTACTTTTTTTGTCACCAGATCATTGCATTAACATGAATTTACCTCCCTATTTTGGTTTTGATGGTCTGTGTTGGTCTGTGTCAAGCATAACTCTGGTAATGCACGAAAACTACACTTTTTGCAATAACTTGCCATAACTTATCAATTATTGCAACATTTATCCATTCGAGTATCTAGCTGTCTAAGTGTGATGATATCCTAGGCATTTGATAACTTTAAAGCCAAAAACGGGCTGCCGATTTCGCAAAATCGGCACATTTTACAAGCCTTTCCGCGTTTTCGGCAAAACGCTGCCGATTTCGCGTAATGGGCAGCGTTTTGCCGATTACGTGAAATAGGCAAACATTTTGCCGATTTCGCGAATTCGACAATTACGTGAATTCGGCACGACATATATAAGCTTGTGCTTGAGTACGGGTCCACATGACCTCTTTGTGCTATTAATAAAACGGGCCTGTATCAACCAACCAGGAAGCGACCAAGGTGACCAGGAACAGGGACAAGACCAAGAACAAGAACAGGGGCAAGAACAAGGACAGGAGACAGAAGGACAGCAACAACAACCGGAAGATGGAACAGATATCACTACCGCCAACGAACCTCTATCAATGCGTTCAGAGAGGCTTCGCTACGCGTCATTCCATGGGGTACCACAAGGGAGAATCCAGGACTGGCCAAGGCGTCTGTCTGCCAAAGGCTACGTCTACGACGTTGAGCACGACAGCATCACATGCTTCTACTGTCATTGCGGGCCAGGCGGACACCATGGCCACTGCGAATGGGAACGCTGCAACATCCCCTTCGAGTCGACCAGTTTTCCCCCAGCTGAGCCAAGAGACGCACTGATCTCAATGGGGGCAACTCTGAGACAGAGACGGGGAACTGCGCGCAGTTTTGACACCACGGAGACAGAACAGATGACGCCTTTGGATGGCCAGTCAGCCACCTCTGACTTTGCGGAAGAGACGGGGGATGCTTCTGCAACGACTGGGTTCTATCCTGGTAAGTACTGGTAGCATACTTATGCAAATACGCATCATATGTATATCTTTTATATATCTTTTTCGAAGATTAAGCAATGCGGCCATTTCCTCAAACGGTATATCTTTACAAATATGTATAATGTTTTTCACACAAAAACACGCAGCCTGCTAGCTAACCAGGAGCATTTGCTTGAATTCGTGCCATAATTGTTATTCTTTCATAACGATATTATCACTTAGTTGAATTAAATCGTGTTTGAACTAACTGCTCTCTCAAAAACGTGGGTTTGTCATTTCGCCCTAAAAATATGCAACATTTTCCAACATTTGCTTTTTGTTATATTTAGTCAAGTTTTGACTAAATATTTTAACATCGAGGGGGAATCGAAACGAGGGTTGTGGTGTATGTGCGTGTGTGTGTGTGTGTGTGTGTGTGTGTGTGTGTGTGTGTGTGTGTGTGTCTGTGTGTGTGTGTGTGTGTGTAGAGCGATTCAGACTAAACTACTGGACCGATCTTTATGAAATTTGACATGAGAGTTCCTGGGTATGAAATCCCCGAACGTTTTTTTCATTTTTTTGATAAATGTCTTTGATGACGTCATATCCGGCTTTTCGTGAAAGTTGAGGCGGCACTGTCACGCCCTCATTTTTTAACCAAATTGGTTGAAAATTTGGTCAAGTAATCTTCGACGAAGCCCGGACTTCGGTATTGCATTTCAGCTTGGTGGCTTAAAAATTAATTAATGACTTTGGTCATTAAAAATCGGAAAATTGTAAAAAAAAATAAAAATTTATAAAACGATCCAAATTTACGTTTACCTTATTCTCCATCATTTGCTGATTCCAAAAACATATAAATATGTTATATTCGGATTAAAAACAAGCTGTGAAAATTAAATATATAAAAATTATTATCAATTTTTTTTTTTCGAAATCAATTTAAAAACACTTTCATCTTATTCCTTGTCGGTTCCTGATTCCAAAAACATATACATATGATATGTTTGGATTAAAAACACGCTCAGAAAGTTAAAACGAAGAGAGGTACAGAAAAGCGTGCTATCCTTCTTAGCGCAACTACTACCCCGCTCTTCTTGTCAATTTCACTGCCTTTGCCATGAGCGGTGGACTCAGTTTCATTCTGTGAGTTCGACAGCTACTTGACTAAATATTGTATTTTCGCCTTACGCGACTTGTTATATTTAGTCAAGTTTTGACTAAATAATTTAACATAGAGGGGGGAATCGAGACGAGGGTCGTGGTGTATGTGTATGTGTGTGTGTGTGTGTGTGTGTGTGTGTGTGTGTGTGTGTGTGTGTGTCTGTCTTTCTGTGTGTGTGTGTAGAGCGATTCAGACCAAACTACTGGACCGATCTTTATGAAATTTGACATGAGAGTTCCTGGGATTGATATCCCCGAATGTTTTTTTCATTTTTTTGATAAATGTCTTTGATGACGTCATATCCGGCTTTTCGTGAAAGTTGAGGCGGCACTGTCACGCCCTCATTTTTCACCCAAATTGGTTGAAATTTTGGTCAAGTAATCTTCGACGAAGCTCGGACTTCGGTATTGCATTTCAGCTTGGTGGCTTAAAAATTAATCAATGACTTTGGTCATTAAAAATCGGAAAATTGTAAAAAAAAATAGAAATTTATAAAACGATCCAAATTTACGTTCATCTTATTCTCCATCATTTTCTGATTCCAAAAACATATAAATATGTTATATTTGGATTAAAAACAAGCTCTGAAAATTAAATATATAAAAATTATTATCAAAATTAAATTGTCCAAATCAATTTAAAAACACTTTCATCTTATTCCTTGTCGGTTCCTGATTCCAAAAACATATACATATGATATGTTTGGATTAAAAACACGCTCAGAAAGTTAAAACAAAGAGAGGTACAGAAAAGCGTGCTATCCTTCTTAGCGCAACTACTACCCCGCTCTTCTTGTCAATTTCACTGCCTTTGCCATGAGCGGTCGACTGACGATGCTACGAGTATACGGTCTTGCTGAAAAATGGCATTGCGTTCAGTTTCATTCTGTGAGTTCGACAGCTACTTGACTAAATATTGTATTTTCGCCTTACGCGACTTGTTTATATTACAAAGTTTACTACAAATATGTTGCCTTCATTGTATGTTTTAGTGGGATCAACTCTGGAGAGACGACCACCAACCCGCGCGTCCACGGGAACTCGACAGCTTCATTTGTCTGTCCTTCAGAAACAGACTGACCCTTCTCAACATTCCTACAGTCCCCCAGTGAGTTTGATTTAAGATGTGACTCGAACTCATGTGCAGGTGGAAGGGGGGGGGGAGGATTTGTTCTTGGTTTTGTTTGCCATTCTATTATTGCTGACATTCCCATGGGTGTCGTGTTTGGTATATTTTAGAGCACTCAGTGGTATAGCTAACAAACTCGTCACCATGATCTGGTAGTATACTGTCTGCAAATTACAGAGATCCCGCAAATGATTCTCGTTACTGAGCTGCAGACGGTCACGATCACTCAGCTCGTATTTTGCATAATAACAGATGTCCTCATTCAACATGCTCACAATCCATGCTGGACATGCATTTCCTTTGTTTCACTATTGTCCAAGAGGGAGTGACAGATTCAGAACTTAGAGAAATTATATAAGCTTATTAGAGCAGTTTCCTGACGTAAACTTCTCAAGAAAGATGGAACCTAACGTACTGGTCGACTTTATTCTACCACCGGTAAACAGGGCCGGACTAGGTAAGTTCTAGGGGGGGGGGGGGGGGGGTTACAGATGGGGGTCCAGGGGGCGAAGCCTTCTTGGTGGGGGTTGCAAGGGGCTTCGTCCCCTTGAAGCTGAACGTTGTTTGATGTTTCTGGAGGGAAAGGAAGCCTCTCCTTGAACGAAAAAGGTAAATTCAAAATGAAGAAGAATTGAGATTGTAAGGACTCATACTTTTCATCACAAAAATCGTTGAAGATGCAACCCCCCCCCCCCCCCCCCCCCCCCCAAAAAAGCGTTTGGGAGGTACATGCTTTTGCCAGGGGGGGTTGCGCAACCCCTGTAACCCCCCCCCCCCCCCTAGTCCGGCCCTGGGTAAACAATGCATCTCCATTGTCTGTACAAATGGCCGAGCGGTGAAGATATAGCATAGCGGGTTTTTTTACTTTCACGTTCAGACAAGCGTTTACAATAATTATTCAATAAGCTTGCTTAGTTATTTTGCATGGTGAATGATCCCGTGGTGCCTAATGAGATCCGTCTTTTACAGGGAAGTCTGACCACAGGGTTCAAGTGTGCCAACTGTAAGGAGAACCCAGCCACCCTTCAAGTCCCGTCTTGTGGTCACGTGGTCTGCCCCAGCTGCCTCGACCCGGGGCAAAGGGTCATCTGTCCACTCTGCCGTGCAGACACTCGCCACACCTAAACTACACATCAAAGACCGCATCAACTGAGGAGGGGGGAGGGGGGGGGGGCAAGGAGAAATCTTCAAGTTGAAAGCGATGCCTTCATCATACCGCAGTGGGGTATACTGCGTCAAACACCAGCCTGTTGTGAACGCAGGACTGTCTAAGGTTCTCACTGTAACCCCCGGAACGTAGACAAGGTCTGATACGGAGTCTCTTGGTCTTTTTGTTTCCTTGTTGTTTTGTTGCGGATCGATTGAGAGACTCAAATATTGCTTGAAGATTGACTCGTTTCAAGGGGTTTCTACTTTCGCTGTCTAATTTCTGCCTTCCCGATCCAGTCGATTTCATATCTTCTAAAATCTCTTTACAAGATACAAGATACAAGATACAAGAAATTTTATTGTCCTCATCAATACAAGGAAATTTGGCATGTGTGTGGCAAGACATAATACACTGATACATAGACATTTACAAAATACAACTGAAGTTCAATATCAGCACACCCTTACGCAAACATACCCACTACTTCAGACACACAGACACTACGCAACCCACAATTCACCCAGCCATACAACTCCACATGCACTTACTCATTCATGCAGCACTCTAGCACCCGGCCATGCACAACTCACACACTGGAACCTTTGTACGGCTACATATTGCATTATAACACCCGCACAAACATTACAACCTGAAACATCGTACTAGATCTACAACTAACAAGCATACATCCACTATCACATATATATAGCAGATAAACAGTCGTCAAACATTTCACTCTTACACCCCCCCCCCCCCCCCCCCGCCAATCACACGTCCTCTACTCTACCATCGTTCACACCCACTACACATCACCTGTAGTCCAACAGGTTTAAGGCAATAGCTTGTTTCGTCATATCCAGCATTATTGTAAAGGTTTAGTATTATATAGTGTAAGTGTGTAGATTGATTTGCTTTTTACATGGCTTTTAGTCTGATTTTTGAAGGTAAACTGTTGTATGGATTATTTCGGATAAATATATAACTGCTAACAGCTTGAACTTGTGCTCATAGCTCTTTTTTTCTTTCTTATTTTTTTTACATTTGGTCAGCTAAGTGGTTTTATGATAATGTATTCTTATTTAAATGGCTAGTTAGAGGATGAACATTTTCATTTGAAGTCGATTATGTATTTATGGATTGTTGAGCTATAACAGGGGCATCATTTGTGTAATGAGCTTATTTTAATCCAGAAAATAGTAGCCTTTTAACTTGTTAGTAGATTCATTCAGAACACAACTTCGGGTGTTCAAACCGCATTGGAAAGAAAATGACACTTACATTTCGTTTCTTGCTTTTCGGAACACCGGGTGTTCAATTCCTTAACATTGTAAGTGTCAAACATCTTTCCATAGTGTAAGGCACATAATTATCATGAACAGTTTGTGTTTTAAGTTTTTAAAATTCGATGAACACTTTTTACTTAAACGGAAAACTGTAAAGTATACACCTGTGTAGAGACGTTTGGGGATATAAATGTTTGGTCCAACTGTAAGCTTTT
Source organism: Littorina saxatilis (assembly GCF_037325665.1). Taxonomy (NCBI): domain Eukaryota; kingdom Metazoa; phylum Mollusca; class Gastropoda; order Littorinimorpha; family Littorinidae; genus Littorina; species Littorina saxatilis. The sequence continues at coordinate 9,439,013 of NC_090247.1, read as the reverse complement.
GTGCTTTTCAATGTTAAACGAACTCGGTAAGCTCGGTTCTTATAACAAAAATGAAAAATACAGGTGTTTCAGTATTCAACTAAATTAGTTTGGTGAATATTCTAGTTACGGTAGCCGAGTGTGACTTTATTCATTTTAACAAGAAATACTGCTTTTTGAAATGCTCACGAATTCAGTTTTAAATAAATCAAAGCGGATGCTTTTGCTTTTCTTGTTTTTGTCTGCTATTGTTGTTTGTTTGGGTAGAATTAAAGTTGTTTTTAAACGTCTAAATACTTATGAAAATAAGCACTTAAACACAAGACTCACAATTTAATATATATTTGTTCTTGCGTTTGATCTGCAATCAAATGGCACATAACAACGACGACAACGATAATGATGGTAAAGATGAAGACGACAGTACCAGTGTTTGATCACTTACCTCTCCTTCTTCACCGATCTTGGTTGTTACTTTGTTAAAAACCGGCTTAAGTCAAGTTGTAGCGCTACAGTCACGGAAAGCAGGTGCCTTTACACTGACACACATGGCAGTGAACTACTTTCACTAGCCTACCATGGCTGGGAGCGGCGCGCTTTGTACATGTACAGTCTTACCTTCCTGCTAAACAGGCTGTCTAGTCATTCAGTCGTCAGTACATAATATTATAATAAACACGGACTAAAACGCATAAACACACAGATAGAACACACACTCACACACACACACACACACACACACACACACACACACACACACACACAAACAAACAAACAAACTGTCACGATTTAGTGACATGGATTGGAGATAAGAACACTCTGTCGAGTGCCTATCTCCAATTGTGATGGGAAGCGCCTGTGCTTGAGTCGGGGTGACAGTATGAAACCGCTGACAAAGCATAGCGAACCACGGGGATTTCGTTTTGCAGGGGTTCCACGAGGGTGATTTTGCTTGCTTGGCAAAATCGACTGTGACTGAACTGGATACGGGACACGTGGAGTCACGTGATGTCTTCAAGGTTGTTTGGGGAAGACATGAGAGTACAGTTGAACACAGAGCAGCGACAGAAAAGGATCGTTTTCTCCATCCTAAAGTTAGATGGTCTTCTACACTTGGTGACATATTATTTTAGGTCAGAGTGCCGTTCTGCATGGTACAGTAGGGCTTTATGGAACTACAAGGAGAGAAACCCTTTTCGCTGTGTTACCTGTGCAGGCAACGAGGTTGCCGGGTTTTTGATTCTTGGCTGAGCGTTTTTTTTTTTTTATCCCACGCATAAAGTAATTCAGCAAGAAGGGGATGGCGGTATTGTCGTCGACGGACGTGAGCCATTCAAAAGGGAGCGGATTCGCTTAAAGGAGAGCTACTTACATTAGGCTGTTGAGGTAATAAATCATTATTTAACGCTGTTGACGAGTCTGTGTTTGTGGAATGAAATACTCTCTGTTGTTCTTTTCAGGTTAGCGCATAATTTGCTCTTTGTGACGCTAAAATACTAATCTATACATGTTTTTTGCAGATATGGAGAGAAGGAAGGAAAATAGCTGATTTGTTGTTTTAAAAGTTTGTTTGTGCAGGCCCACGTGCTCTATGAAATATGTAAAGGTGACATGTTTGAAGGTGGAGGTTCAAGGGTTGCGTGGCATGTTTAGTGCACCGATGCTTTTTTTTGCAGCCTTTCTACGCTACGTGACTGACCTATCTACTTATCTGCCGACTACGTGTCTTTGCGGGTATGCTGTAACCGGGTCATCGCTGTTGGTGTCTTGCTGTTTTTTCTGCTACTGCTGCGGGGATAACCGGAGAGGCCGTCACCGTCTGCAGGGGTCTTCCGGCAGGCAGTGACGTCACCTACAGGACCACCCTTTATTTCCAGCAGTGGAGTGAGGCGCCTGACTTCCCCACGATTCCCTGCTTCGTTCCACGCCAACCGGCACTCCAATCGACGAAGCAGTAGTAGGGAAGAACTATTTACAGGACGTCCACTCGTAGCAGAAAGCTAAGTGCACCGTGCTATTGCGCCCTTTTCCACCAAGTCATCCTTTATTATCTGTGATTGCATTATGGAGTGGTAACAACGTGAGGGTGTGACACCTGCTTAAACTAGCGCTTTTGACTGAACAGTATATTTCCTATCTATACACGGGATCAGCGTGTTATTATCATTTTCTAAACTTTAACTGGCATTTTTTGTCAGTGACCACTTGTTTACGTTTTGAACGTAAGAACATCTTTTGGAGTGAAGTCTCGAGGGAGGTGGCGTGATAATATATAAACAGGCGTCTGAAACTTATACTTTTGTTGATTCTATTTGTTTGTATGACTGCAAGAGTGGATCGTGGGGTGGTTAGTTAGTTAGTAGTAACTAACCGTTCATAATCACCTTTTGTGATATATTGAAACGTGACACAAACAAACAAACAAACAAACAAACAACAAACACACACACGCGCGCGCGTGCAAGGATGTTCATACATGCGCACGCCGACACAAAGACTGGTTCTACATGAGACGACGTTGCCATAACATATATTTTCACTTTTCTTCCTTTAAGGCGAAATTACTACATTTAGTCAAGCTGTCGAACTCACGGGATGAAACTGAACGCACTGTATTTATTCACTAAGACAGTACACGGGGGATAACCGGTCAAAGGCCGAACAGAAGCCGAAGGCCGCTCATGACACGTGTGAAGGCAAGTTTTGTCTGTTTTCTAGGTATTGTTTGATTTATGTCGGGATTTAAGGTAAGCTACTGATTCAGCGATGACTAAATTTGTTTCTCGATGCATAAAAAGTCAGGGAGCGATTGATATTTGCCCGTAAATAGCCTTCAAAGCTGAAAATGTCCGCGATCGAGCACCGGAAATGGCTGTTCGATGGGTTTTGCAAGTAGAAATGTGCTTTATTTCACCAAATCAGCTCGTATTTGGTGTGGGTACGGGATTGTAGAGGACGAAGGAGTCATAAGAGGTGCAAAGAAGTGCTATTTGGGAGTAGAATAAATCTTCCGAGACAGTAGACAAGAGAAGGTCATATTTGAGAGATGCGCGTAGGCCGATTGTCTTTCCGACAAGCGAATGATACAGCAGATTAATCATTCGTTTTGACCAGAAACCTAGTCTCTAGTTTTTATGAATGAGTTTTTTAATTAAAACAATCACGAGAACTCTCTCGCTTAGCCTAATGGCTGTTCGATGGGTTTCGCAAGTAGAAATGTGCTTTATTTCACCAAATCAGCTCGTATTTGACATCGGTTTGGTATATATATATATATTTTCTAATCCTACCGCGAACTGGATAGCAGACGCGGCACGACTGTTGCACCACACTTTGAAGGGGATATGTGCACGTTAAAGATCCCACGATTGACAAAAGGGTCTTTCCTGGCAAAAATTGCTTAGGCACAGTTAATAATTGTCTACCTATACCCGTGTGACTTGGAATAATAGGCCGTGAAAGGTAAATATGCGCCGAAATGGCTGCAATTACTGGCCGTATAAAATTTCATCTCACACGGCATCACTGCAGAGCGCCTAGAACTGTACCCACGGAATATGCGCGATATAAGCCTCATTGATTGATTGATTGAAGTAATCCCACACTTTGAAGTAAATTACTTCAAAGTGTGGGGATGTGCCCCACACTTTGAAGTAAACCCATTTTTTACTTCAAAGTGTGGGGGGATCTTCCCACACTTTGAAGTAAACTCAGTTTTTGAGTCACTTGAGAAAAAGTGACTCTATGTAATCGGTCAGTGTTAGTCTGTCCGGCCGGCCGTCCGGCCGGCCGTCCGGCCGGCCGTCCGTAGACACCACCTTAACGTTGGACTTTTCTCGGAAACTATCAAAGCGATCCGGCTCATATTTTGTTTAGTCGTGACCTCCAATGACCTCTACACTTTAACGATGGTTTCGTTGACCTTTGACCTTTTTCAAGGTCACAGGTCAGCGTCAAAGGAAAAATTAGACATTTTATATCTTTGACAAAGTTCATCGGATGTGATTGAAACTTTGTAGGATTATTCTTTACATCAAAGTATTTACATCTGTAGCCTTTTACGAACGTTATCAGAAAAACAAGGGAGATAACTAGCCTTTTCTGTTCGGCAACACACAACTTAACGTTGGGCTTTTCTCGGAAACTATAAAAGTGACCGGGCTCAAATTTTATGTGAACGTGACTCCCAGTGACCTCTACACTTTGACGTCTGCTTTGGTGACCTTTGACCTTTTTCAAGGTCACAGGTATGTCTTGAAGGAAAAAAATTGAAATATCATATCTCTGAAACTATTCATCGGATTTGATTCAAACTTTATAGGATTATTCTTTACATCAAATTATTTACATCTGTATTGTGTTGTGAATAGCAATTTCTTCCTGTCCATCTGATGCCTCATATAATATTCAGAACTGCGAAAGTGACTCGATCGAGCGTTTGCTCTTCTTGTTACTTCAAAGTGTGGGGGGATCTTCCCACACTTTGAAGTAACTTACTTCAAAGCGTGGGACTTTTGCATCGCCTGTTTGAGCCTGATGATTTTGTCCAAAAAAATGGCAAAGTCTTTTGGATGAGTGAACAGAAAAAGGGAGCGAGCCAAGAAACGATGTTTGTTATCAGGCTTTAAGCAATGTCCCATTGTTGAGTGTGACGAAAACTCGTGGTGACGATTTTAAAACATGTTGGGTCACGCATGGTCCAACCTTACATGGTCCAACCTTACATGGTCCAACCTTACATGGTCCAACCTTACATGGTCCAATCTTACATGGTCCAATCTGACATGGTCCAACCTTACATGGTCCAATCTTACATGGTCCAATCTTGCATGGTCCAACCTTACATGGTCCAACCTTACATGGTCCAACCTTGCATGGTCCAACCTTGCTTGGTCCAACCTTACATGGTCCAACCTTACATGGTCCAATATCACATGGTCCAACCTTACATGGTCCAATCTTACATGGTCCAATCTTACATGGTCTAACCTTACATGTCCAACCTTACATGGTCCAATCTTACATGGTCCAACCTTACATGGTCCAATCTTACATGGTCCAATATTACATGGTCCAACCTTACATGGTGCAACCTTACATGGTCAAACCTTACATGGTCCAATCTTACATGGTCTAATCTTACATGGTCCAATCTTACATGGTCCAATAATATATATATGGACCATGTAAGATTGGACCATGTAAGGTTGGACCATGTAAGGTTGGACCATGTAAGATTGGACCATGCGTGACCCAACATGTTTTAAAATCGTCACCACGAGTTTTCGTCACACTCAACAATGGGACATTGCTTAAAGCCTGATAACAAACATCACTATGTTTCTTGGCTCGCTCACTTTTTCTGTTCACTCATCCAAAAGACTGCCATTTGTTTTGACAAAATCATCAGGCTCAAACAGGCGATGCAAAAGTCCCACGCTTTAAAGTAAGTTACTTCAAAGTGTGGGAAGATCCCCCCACACTTTGAAGTAAAAACTGAGTTTACTTCAAAGTGTGGGAAGATCCCCCCACACTTTGAAGTAAAAAATGGGTTTACTTCAAAGTGTGGGGCACATCCCCACACTTTGAAGTAATTTACTTCAAAGTGTGGGATTACTTCAAAGTGTGGTGCAACAGTCGTGCCGCGTCTGCTATCCAGTTCGCGGTAGGATTAGAAAATATATATATATACCAAACCGATGTCAAATACGAGCTGATTTGGTGAAATAAAGCACATTTCTACTTGCGAAACCCATCGAACAGCCATTAGGCTAAGCGAGAGAGTTCTCGTGATTGTTTTAAACTCATTCATAAAAACTAGAGACTAGGTTTCTGGTCAAAACGAATGATTAATCTGCTGTATCATTCGCTTGTCGGAAAGACAATCGGCCTACGCGCATCTCTCAAATATGACCTTCTCTTGTCTACTGTCTCGGAAGATTTATTCTACTCCCAAATAGCACTTCTTTGCACCTCTTATGACTCCTTCGTCCTCTAGAATCCCGTACCCACACCAAATACGAACTGATTTGGTGAAATAAAGCACATTTCTACTTGCAAAACCCATCGAACAGCCATTTCCGGTGCTCGATCGCGGACATTTTCAGCTTTGAAGGCTATTTACGGGCAAATATCAATCGCTCCCTGACTTTTTATGCATCGAGAAACAAATTTAGTCATCGCTGAATCAGTAGCTTATCTTAAATCCCGACATAAATCAAACAATACCTAGAAAACAGACAAAACTTGCCTTCACACGTGTCATGAGCGGCCTTCGGCTTCTGTTCGGCCTTTGACAGGTTATCCCCCGTGCAGTACAGCTTCGTCAATCCCCGCGTGTAGGAAATCGCTCACCTTCCACGTGCAAAACGTAGTGATATTGACACGCCAGATTAGCGCGGTAGCGTATTGTGCTAAGCAGGAAAGCGCGCTTTTCTGTATTCTTGTTAACTTTCTGAGCTTGTTTTGAATACAACCTATCATATCTATATGTTTTGGGAATCAGGAAATGATCACGAATAAGATAACATCATTTTTGGATCGATTTCTTACATTTTAATCGTAAGACTAATTATTCTGTTTTCGTTAATTCTGATCACATTTTAAGAGTAAACATGACATATGTATATATTTTTAGATTCAGAATGTGATGAAAAATACGATGCAATCAATTTTAAATCTGTTTGCGACAAAAAATCGATTTTAATGACAACTTTAATGAGCAAACTCATTAATTAAATTTTAAGCCTCTAAGCTGAAATGCAATACCAAAGTCCGGGCTTCGTCGAAGATTACTTGACCAAAATTTCAACCAATTTGGTTGAAAAATGAGAGCGTGACAGTGCCGCCTCAACTTTCACGAAAAGCCGGATATGACGTCATCAAAGACATTTATCAAAAAAATGAAAAACGTCTGGGGATATCATACCCAGGAACTCTCATGTAAAATTTCATAAAGATCGGTCCAGTAGTTTACTCTGAATCGCTCCACACACACACACACACCACACACACACACAAACCCACACACACACACACACACACACACACATACACCACCACGACCCTCGTCTCGATTCCCCCCTCTACGTTAAAACATTTAGTCAAAACTTGACTAAATGTAAAAACAAAACAACTGCATACGCTGGTAAAATCCTGGTTTGTATACGTACAAAGATTCAATATTTCTGCAACCCTCCTGCCATCAACATTGCTTTTGGATTCATAAATCGAAGAAACTTTAATTAAATATTATTGGGCAAGAAACTGTTATGTTACTTTACATAAACATGTACATCAACACACGCCTCGCACAAGATGGTAGTTTATATGGTCATTTACAAGGGAAGGAATGCACTTTCAAGGATTCGGTTTCACGCACATACACACACGCGCGCGCGACGAGCGCCAAGCACACATGCACACAAACACGCACACGGAAATAGAAAGACAGAGAGGGTCCCAATAGAACTTTTAACTAGTTCTTTGTGCCGAAAGATAGACAGACTGACAGACGGACAGTGAGACAGACAGACAGAAGAGAGACGGACAGAATGGTAGAATGACAGACAGACAGAAATGGCGGTCCTGAAGACAGGAACCCATTTTTACATTTAGTCAAGTTTTGACTAAATGTTTTAACATAGAGGGGGAATCGAGACGAGGGTCGTGGTGTATGTGTGTGTGTGTGTGTGTGTGTGTGTGAGTCTTTGTATGTGTGTGTGTGTGTGTGTGTGTGTGTGTGTGTGTCTGTGTGTGTCTGTGTCTGTGTGTGTGTGTGTGTGTGTGTGTGTAGAGTGATTCAGAGTAAACTACTAAACCGATCTTTATGAAATTTTACATGAGAGTTCCTGGGCATGATATCCTCAGATGGTTTTTTCATTTCTTTGATAAATGTCTTTGATGACGTCATATCCGGCTTTTTGTAAAAGTTGAGGCGGCACTGTCACACCCTCATTTTTCAATAAAATTGATCAAAATGTTGGCCAGGCAATCTTCGACGAAGGCCGGACTATGGTATTGCATTTCAGCATGGAGGCTTAAAAATTAATCAATGACTTTGGTCATTAAAAATCTGAAAATTGTAATAAATGGTTTTTTTATAAAACGATTCAAAATTACGTTCATCTTATTTTTCATCATTTTCTGATTCCAAAAACATATAAATATGTATATTGGGATTAAAAACAAGCTCTGAAAATTAAAAATATAAAAAGTATGATTAAAATTAAATTTTCAAAATCGATGTAAAAACAATTTCATCTTATTCCTTGTCGGTTCCTGATTCCAAAAACATATAGATATGATATGTTTGGATTAAAAACACGCTCAGAAAGTTAAAACGAAGAGAGGTACAGAAAAGCGTGCTATGGTGCAATGGTGCAATAACAGTGTTTGGCCTTCTGAGCTGAATGATTGCTTGTCCTATTGCACTGATATAATGTTAGGTAACCTTGAAAGAAATACATGTACGTATCCACTAACAAATGCACAGATTAATAAATAAACGCAACGTAAGTAGGTGAAGCTGAACATGGAAAAAAACTTATTACCTAACAGTCACATGCACGATCCACGTTGTTCTCAATGGACATAATTTCACAAGGCACATAGGCAAAGACTGAATCTGCAATCGCCTAACAATCATTATAATGCGAGCAGTGAAATGCGCCCCTGGGAAACAAACAAATATATCTATACATAGATGAGACCAATAAACTGCTTACGCCATGCTGATTAAGCTATGTGTGATGCTATTGAATAGTTTCCTTGGGTAGCTTGTGAAAAACTGTCCCTCCGAAAACTAAAATAAAATGTACGATATTTCGGACTCATCGCATGGTTTTTTCCCGGCCAACTCGATTAGATGTGTGCAGGCACACTGAAATGAATCAACTGCACCTAAAATGAATTTTATAGCAATTACTTCGCACACATCCAAACGCTTCCCAGCCTATTAAGCAAGTGTTGTTCACAATCTCGCTCATCAGCACTTGAGGGCTAGACGGCTGTGGTCAATGCCAGTATTCTTAAAGGTTCATCGGGAAAAGACATACACGCAGAGAATGAAAATGTATTGTCTAAAGATGTAAAAAGGTAAGGTAAAAATAAAAAATAAAAAGATAGATTAGATGTCATGCAAAAAGAACAATTTATATTATTTTGCTTGGAAAGAAATTGCGAAGTCTGTAACACACACACACACACACACACACACACACACACACACACGAAAAAAGCCGGGAATTGACCAAAAGAGGTACGTTGCAACACGACTCGTTGAAGTAAGAATAAGAACAGTTAGCACTTACATGTACTCGTTATCGGTTGACGTACAACACGAGTCTATAGTACAGTGATCCAAGTCGTGAACGTTAGGTGAAAGTATGCACAATTGACACGTCTTGTCCAGAAACGTCCTCTTTACCGCTCGAGTCAGCACACTTCCTGAATGAAAAGTAAGATTATAAATAAATATGTGAAAGTGTGGGCACCCATTCTCAGCAATGAGGAGTAAGCACGACGTCAACACTGACGAAAAGTGCCCTAGCTCCTATACAGTCTTGAGTCGAGCGTTTGAAAATGCCTGAGCCTGAAGGCGGGTGTAACTTACACCTCTTGGTATCAGTCTGCTTTAGAGATGAGGACGAGAGTTGGCCTGATGGCCAGAATAGCGCGCTGCATTTTCCTGCGTAGAACTAAGGCGTGTCTGCCGCGACGGTGCCTGAGCTAAACATTGGCGGGCACTGCTCACAGCCCGGCACACGGCACTGTAAACATTCCCCGTCCCTTCACCTCTCTCGCCACCATCCGCCCTACCCTTGGTCTCATGCCTGTATAACACTGAGAGGGATTTTCACAAGAGCTGATCTTCCTGTATATAAGTCAATGTAAGTTTCATCTTAACTTTCACATTTGTGACCCTCCACCACGGGATGAGTCGCATGTCACCTTTGCATGATTTTCATATTTGTACATTTTCCAAAAGAGTTTGTTATGCTCTATGCAGTGGTGAAAACCGTTTTAGAAAAGAGCGAAAACTGTTTGAGTTATAAGCCTGTGACTAAGGTGACCCTCACACTGTTACCAGACACCCCCCGGACTGTCACGATCGGGTGACAGAGACCAGGAAAGTGTCACTCAGTGGAGTGCCTGTTCTTGGTCGATTATGATAGAAAGCGCCTGTACGTGATATTGGGCTACAGCAGAGTTTGCTGACAGTGCTCAACTAGCACGGATGTTTTGTAGTGCACGAGTTTCACAGTGGAGGTTTCTGCTGTCATAGGGCTGACGGTTTTTCGCTGACAGCGCGCACGGGATTTTCACGGATTGAGTTTCTCGTGTCTTTTTTCTGCTTGGGAGGCAGAATTGTGTATAGCTGGACTGGTTTTTGTGACAAGGTCAGTCACGTGTTATTGGCTAGGTTGTCTGACTGAGACACAAGGGCGGGACACTTGACACCCAGCGGCAGAAGGGGAAGGATCTAATACACAGTTTCTAGAGTATGATGGTTTTTCACCGAATATTGTATTCGGCACTCTAGGGGAGCTTCCACCGGTTATTTCCTTCACACTGCCACATATTTTGCTGAGGACAAGTCGTCAACATTCCTTCGTCGGCGATGGCTTTCGCATAAGGATTCGACAAGGGGTTCTGGACGTTTTTGGTCACTGTTGACGAACAGAGGCTGTTCCAGGGAGGAGGCGGACTTTGCTTCCATTGAGAGTACAATCATAGGCTTTTGAGGTAATAAATCATTATTTAACGCTGTTGATGAGTCTGTGTTGTGGAATGAAATACTCTCTGTTGTTCTTTCCAGGTTAGCGCATAATTTACTCTCTGTGACGCTAAAATACTAATCTGTATATGGTTTTTGCAGATAGGGAGAGAAGGACGGAAAATGACTGTTTTGTTGTTGTAAAAAGTCCGTTTTGTGCAGGCCCACGTGCTCGATGAGGTATTTAAAGATGACACGTTTTAAGGTGGTGGGTGAGGGGTAGCTGACATGTTTAGTGCACCGATGCTTTCTGTTTGCAGCCTTCGTTTCGGGTTCGTTTTCCTGTAACTGCTGCACGGCTGCCTTTGGCGGGACTTTGCTAGCTGCAGACGTTGGAGCTGGGACCTGAGGAAGCTACGCTAACCGGCTAACCAGCAGACCGGCTAACCAGCGAACCGGCTAACCAGCAAACCGGCTAACCAGCGAACCGGCTAACCAGCAACCCGGCTAACCAGCATACCGGCTAACCAGCATACAGAAAGAAAGCTAAGTGCACCGTGTCTTACGCACCCCGTTGACCACCGTTGTCTTTTCTTATCTGTGATTTCATTGGAGTAGTGACAACGTGGGGGTGTTGACCCCTGCATGAACTAGAGCTTTTTGAACAGAACATTCTCATTTGACTGTATTTACACGGGATCAGCGTGTTACTATAATTTTCTTTATACTACTGGCATTTTGTCAGTGATCACGGGTTTTTTACGTGTTGAGAACGTAAAAGGAACATATTTTGAGTGAAGGCTCGAGGGAGGTGGCGAGTTTATACATAAACAGGCGTCTGAAACTTATACTTTTGTTGACTCTATTTAATTGTATGACTGCGAGAGTGGATCGTGGTGTGGTTAGTTAATTAGTAGTAATTAACCGGTTCATAATCACCTTAAGTGATATATTGAAACGTGACACATGGGGGCCAAGCCGGGATTTACTCAGTTAATTTCCAACTGATAAAGACCCACCAATTAAGGATAACTAAGAGCAGATAATCTCGTCAGTGCTCGACTTATTTTCTGCTTGGTGCTACCCTTTTTTGTATAGTTTTGATCATATACCACACCTTAAGCGATTCACATCTTGCAGGAAATGTAAATTGTAATTTGTGAGCTATTGTATGCGCTAACTGTGATTACTTCCCTTTCCTTTGTTTGTGAATCTTTGTTGTTGTACGTTCAGAGTTTTCCGTTGCAGAGAGCTGAGCGGGGTTAGCGGATTTGTTATTCGTTTTACTCAGTTTTCTCTACATTGTTGTTTCGCATTCTGTAACAGGTTATATTTCTATAGTCTTGTTTTACTTGGATTTTTCTCCATATTTTGACTTTGTTGGAATTTTGGGGGGGAAGGGTCCGAGGACTTCTGTCCTAACCAAGGCTGTGGGAGACACTCTGTTTCACCGCAAAAAGCAGCCGATAAAGTAGGCCACGGCTGTGGGAAACACTTTGTTTCACCGCAAAAAGCAGCCATAAAGTAGGCTACGCGTTTTGTTCTACACCGTTTGGATTTTTCTTCTGCATTTTCCGGTTGCTGGATTTTTGTATCCACCGCTTTCATCACCGCGTGTTCTAGCTATAGCTGCGTTAGACTTACTTTTGTGATAAAGCTTTGCTAAACTAACCATGGCTACAGGGGGATCTCCTACGAAGAGATTAACTTTTGAGACTCCTGGTAGCGAGGAACAGACAGAGCGAGACGCACGCGTTAGAGCGCGTAGTTTGCTTAAGCGCAAGGAGTTAGAACGTAAGGAAGACATAGAGCGACAGACGAGAAAAGAAGAGCTTGACAGACACGAACGACAGGCCGAACGTGAGAGACAGGAACGACAAGACGAACGTGACAGACAAGAACGGAAAGAGAAAGATGAACGAGACAGACAAGAAAAGAAAGAGAAAGATGAACGTGACAGACAAGAAAGGGAACGACAGACCGAACGTGACCGACAGGATAAGAAAGACGAGCTTGACAGACAGGAACGACAGGCCGAACGTGACAGACAGGACAAACAGGCGGATCGCGATCACCAGCTAGAACTAGCTAGGCTACAGGCAGAGAAGGGTACGCTTACTCAGGCTAGCGCGCCGACATTTGTTGCCGACCGTACGAGACTGCCGACGTTCGACGATGACAAGGACGAGCTCGACGACTTTTTACGCCGGTTTGAGCGCATTGCATCTGACCAGAAGTGGGAAGAGGCCACGTGGGCTAGCCGCCTTAGCACCTGCTTGAAAGGACGCGCATTGCAGCTCTACAACGCTTTGGAGGACGACGAGGCGAGAGACTATCAGGCACTAAAGAAGGCGTTACTCCAGCGCTTCAACCTGACTGCTGAAGCCTACAGACGACGTCTGCGTAACAGCAAGAGACTGAGCGGCGAGCTGAGCCATCAGTTTGTGGCACGCCTTAATCTCTACCTGCGGCGCTGGGTGGAGATGGCCGAAAAGGACTGGACCGTCAACGACCTTGCCGACCTCATAGTCATGGAACAACTGATGTCCAGCCTGCGACCTGAGGTGGTGACCTTCGTGCAGGAGCACCAGCCAAAGACTACTCAGGAGGCAGCCGACTGGATCAGAGTACACGAGGACGCCCAGGCGATCTCCGGCAAATCTTCAGGCTCACGGCCGGGAAAATCGGGAAATTCAGGTTCTTCAGGACCCAAGGACGGGAAGGACGATCAGGGACACAAAGGATCAAGTTCCAGAACTGACATCCAGTGTTATTACTGCAACAAGCGGGGCCACGTGAAGAAGGACTGCCACAGGAGACAGGCTGACCAGAAGGGTGTACACTTTGTTGGCAGTGAGGAGCTAAGGGACGTCACGAGCTCATGCACAATTCCACAACTCTGCGTTCCGTGCTCCAGGAAACATTTCCAGCCCCACTGCAACGTCTACGTTAACGGAGTGAAGGGCGAAGGTCTGCGGGACACAGGGGCAGACATGATAGTGGTTCGGGCGAGTCTAGTTCCAGCTATGGCCTACACAGGAGACAGCATCAGGGTGAGAATGGCCGAGGCATCTCACGCTTACGACTTGAACACGGCAGTGATCAAGGTCGTAACCCCGTTGTTCACGGGGACCATCGTGGCCGTCGTCATGGACGATCCTCCATGCGACCTGCTCATTGGGAACCGGGTTCAGTTTGTGGACGGCGTCACCAGGGAGGTTCCCGTTTATCGGTCTCCCGACGTCATTTCAGTGCTCACGCGGGCACAGGCGGAGCGAGAGGACAAACCTCTCAAACCCCTACCTGCTGCACGAGCTGCCCTGGGGAACGTGACCCCCGCGCTTCTCGCGAAGGCTCAGGCATCTGATCCGACATTAGCGACTCCTCGGGAGCACGCGAAGTCGGGGAAGGTGAAGCTGAGCGGGAAGCATGGGAGGTCAAAGTTCCTCAGGGACAAGAAGTTGCTCTACCGGGAGTTCAGCAACCAAGAAGGTACATTCAAACAGGTTGTCGTGCCTCGCGAGTTTCGCGAGGGTGTCATGGCAACGGCACACGACTCGATTCTGGGAGGTCATCTTGGTACCAAGAAGACCACGGATCGTGTCTGGCGCCACTTTTACTGGCCAGGCATCTGCACGGATGTCCGACGTTTCTGTGCGTCCTGCGATAAGTGCCAGAAGGTGGTTGCCAAAGGAAGGGTGAGGAAGGTCCCCTTAGAGAAGATGCCGCTCATCGACGAACCCTTTCGTCGGGTGGCAGTGGACATCATCGGGCCCATCTTGCCTGCGTCTGAGGACGGAAACAGATACATTTTGACCATGGTGGACTACGCTACTCGATACCCAGAGGCGATCCCTCTGAAATCGATTGAAGCCACGCGAGTAGCTGAGGCTCTGGTTACTATGTGGTCCCGGCTGGGAATTCCATCAGAGGTACTCACCGACAGAGGCACGCAGTTCACGGGAGGAGTGATGGCGGAGGCAGCACGACTGCTATCACTGGAGCAGCACTTCACCACTCCTTACCATGCTCAGTGCAACGGACTGGTGGAAAGGTTCAATGGCACCTTGAAGACCATGCTGAGGAAACTAGCTCAGGAGAAACCACGCACGTGGGACAGGTACATCCCAGCATTGCTTTTTGCATACCGCGAGGTTCCTCAGGAGAGCTTGGGCTTTTCCCCATTTGAGTTGTTGTACGGCAGACAGGTACGCGGTCCCATGGCTATTCTGCGTCAGGCTTGGACAGACGAAGAAGCTGACGAGGAGGTGCAGACGACAGCGACCTACATCGTAGAACTCAGGAACAGGATTGAAGAGACCTGCAAACTGGCTCAAGAGAACCTGGGGAGAGCAGCACAGCGTTACGCGCGAGGATTCGACCGCAAGGCACGGCCGCGCAGCTTCAAGATTGGAGAACGGGTGTTGCTACTTCTACCTGTCAAACACAACAAGCTACAACTGCAGTGGCAAGGACCTTTTGAGGTGACAGCGAAAGTGGGCCAGAACGACTACAGGATCGTCATGAACGGGAAAGCACGCCTGTACCACGCCAACCTGCTGCGCGCCTACATAGAGAGGACAGCCTACGGGGAGAAGAACAAAGACCAGAAGAACAAAGACAAGAAGACAGAGAAGGTTGCAGTCATCAGGGGTGAAACGAGGGGTTGCTCGTTCTTGAGGACGACCTTTCTGTCTGGAAACAGACCATCAACCTCTGCAATATCTTCAGGTTGCAAGGTTGGCAAACGCCAGACTTATGCGCTGGGCGTTGATTCTCCAACCGTACCAATTCACGGTACGCGTCATTCCGGGCGCCAACAATGTTGGAGCTGACTTTCTCTCTCGGGCTGTAGAGGAGAACATGACTGTGAGCGAAACCGAGGTTTCGTCTTGAAGAGGGGAGGTGTGTCACGATCGGGTGACAGAGACCAGGAAAGTGTCACTCAGTGGAGTGCCTGTTCTTGGTCGATTATGATAGAAAGCGCCTGTACGTGATATTGGGCTACAGCAGAGTTTGCTGACAGTGCTCAACTAGCACGGATGTTTTGTAGTGCACGAGTTTCACAGTGGAGGTTTCTGCTGTCATAGGGCTGACGGTTTTTCGCTGACAGCGCGCACGGGATTTTCACGGATTGAGTTTCTCGTGTCTTTTTTCTGCTTGGGAGGCAGAATT
This sequence comes from Littorina saxatilis, assembly GCF_037325665.1. Classification (NCBI taxonomy): domain Eukaryota; kingdom Metazoa; phylum Mollusca; class Gastropoda; order Littorinimorpha; family Littorinidae; genus Littorina; species Littorina saxatilis. The sequence goes on along the minus strand of NC_090247.1, from coordinate 9,423,142 downwards.
GTGTATAGCTGGACTGGTTTTTGTGACAAGGTCAGTCACGTGTTATTGGCTAGGTTGTCTGACTGAGACACAAGGGCGGCGCACTTGACACCCAGCGGCAGAAGGGGAAGGATCTAATACACAGTTTCTAGAGTATGATGGTTTTTCACCGAATATTGTATTCGGCACTCTAGGGGAGCTTCCACCGGTTATTTCCTTCACACTGCCACATATTTTGCTGAGGACAAGTCGTCAACATTCCTTCGTCGGCGATGGCTTTCGCATAAGGATTCGACAAGGGGTTCTGGACGTTTTTGGTCACTGTTGACGAACAGAGGCTGTTCCAGGGAGGAGGCGGACTTTGCTTCCATTGAGAGTACAATCATAGGCTTTTGAGGTAATAAATCATTATTTAACGCTGTTGATGAGTCTGTGTTGTGGAATGAAATACTCTCTGTTGTTCTTTCCAGGTTAGCGCATAATTTACTCTCTGTGACGCTAAAATACTAATCTGTATATGGTTTTTGCAGATAGGGAGAGAAGGACGGAAAATGACTGTTTTGTTGTTGTAAAAAGTCCGTTTTGTGCAGGCCCACGTGCTCGATGAGGTATTTAAAGATGACACGTTTTAAGGTGGTGGGTGAGGGGTAGCTGACATGTTTAGTGCACCGATGCTTTCTGTTTGCAGCCTTCGTTTCGGGTTCGTTTTCCTGTAACTGCTGCACGGCTGCCTTTGGCGGGACTTTGCTAGCCGCAGACGTTGGAACTGGGACCTGAGGAAGCTACGCTAACCGGCTAACCAGCAGACCGGCTAACCAGCGAACCGGCTAACCAGCGGACCGGCTAACCAGCGAACCGGCTAACCAGCAACCCGGCTAACCAGCATACCGGCTAACCAGCATACAGAAAGAAAGCTAAGTGCACCGTGTCTTACGCACCCCGATGACCACCGTTGTCTTTTCTTATCTGTGATTTCATTGGAGTAGTGACAACGTGGGGGTGTTGACCCCTGCATGAACTAGAGCTTTTTGAACAGAACATTCTCATTTGACTGTATTTACACGGGATCAGCGTGTTACTATAATTTTCTTTATACTACTGGCATTTTGTCAGTGATCACGGGTTTTTTACGTGTTGAGAACGTAAAAGGAACATATTTTGAGTGAAGGCTCGAGGGAGGTGGCGAGTTTATACATAAACAGGCGTCTGAAACTTATACTTTTGTTGACTCTATTTAATTGTATGACTGCGAGAGTGGATCGTGGTGTGGTTAGTTAATTAGTAGTAATTAACCGGTTCATAATCACCTTAAGTGATATATTGAAACGTGACACGGACTTATATTAAGCCTAGCGCAGAACCGCGCGAGGTGACATGCGACTCATTTCGTGGTGGAGGGTCACATTTGTTCAATATTTTTTCGGATTTCAACTTTCATATATGTTTGCCTATTGAGGTGTAAGGTATTAATCAGCAATGTCCACTGAAGGTATCGTTCTCTATTTTGATTGACGGTGAAGAGTAGCCTGCCTGGTGACTATAAAAACACGCAATATGTTTTCTTCCATTAAGCATGTAAATGCGCATCCTTATATAGATATAGAATACTCAGCTTCCAGAACACTTTCTTGTGAACCATATAGGTAACGTATGGATCATTAAAAAAAACGCAACTTTGTTTTTGAAAACAAAGTCGGATCTTTGAAACAAACAGCAGGCTTGCGTGTTCAATGTGTTAACGGTGTTGAATTACACTAATCCATGAAGAAGTTAAAGCCATATGTACTCGATGACTATACACGCTAATTGCTTTACCAACAGCTGGAGACATGCTAAATTAAGTTCCCTGCAAAATATTGTGGTCTAGGACCCCTTCAATGTTGAGATATGTTAATTTTCATTTTGATCTGGATCGTCCTATTTATAGATTTGCCAACAGAGGTAGCGTTGACGCAAGGGAAATAACTCCGCGTCTTTGTTTACATCCAAAGTTTTTGAGACTCTAAAACAAGCTGTAATGCATGTATATGGTCCGCGCATGGCGACATATCGTCATTACATGGTCTTATGGTGCGTTTGACATCGATTATGGGCAAACTACACTTTGTAAACACGGGAGCGCGTACATATGCCTTTAAAGTACAAATTATGTTTGCAATATCTTTTTTAATGTTTGCTTGCGAATAAATCATCGAAGTTTGTGACACAGGTACACTGAGCAAAATAAGTTCAGGATATTTTCAGGGGTATAGCCCAGGTGGTCAGAAACATACGTGTATTTGAAGATCTGCCTTTCTTCTGCTCAAAAAATGGGGTTAGAATACGGCTCAGGCCTTTTCCGGTTTGGTTTATGATGTCAGTTAAAACCAAACCGGAAAAGGCCTGAGCCGTATTCTTGGCGCAATATCGAAGTGACAACAGGAGTTTTATTTACCATGAGACTGTAGTTGCTAACTTTGCTGGAAAAGAAATTGCAGTACAACTGTCAGTTAATACTAATCACATCACGCATTTGGAAACGTAGGTATTGGGAAAGTGACACAGGCGAATGGTGATACCAGAAAACAACATGGCCGTACCTACTTTCAATGTCATGGATTACGGGAGTACATGACTACTTTATCCTCTTAGTGCATGCATGAGTTAAGTTTTTCGTTCTGATATTTTTATCGTTGATATATTTGATGGAATCGGTCGACAATCACTTATTCCGGCACATAAAATGCTGCAAGATTAAAAAAAAACCACACACGCTGTCTTCTTAAAAAAAAAAACATTTATAAGTGTTAATTAAGGTAGTTCACTGGACCCGTTAAATATAATTTGGTTTCTCCCAAAAGTTGGTTACTTTTTAAGTTCGATCTGTCTGCTATGCATTCAGCATAAAAAAAAATATAGGGTAGTGGGTTCGTTTCGGAGCTATGAGTCTCGGAAGACAGTGCCCGTTTTGAATTTTGGACCGAAAAATCGAAAAATGGGTATGTTTTGAAAACGGCCAATTACACAAACATCTGCATAGGAATAGTCATTTAAAAAATATCACCCAAAGCAGCAATGGGCAGGTAACGAAGTGCACTGGTAAACGAAAATGTTGCGCAAACTTTGTGACGTCACGTCTTTTGCCAGAGTTTATTTTAAATTTGTTCCTCATGTTGAGGTATTTTATTGCTGGTAGCCTGGAAATAAATTACGATTTGACGAGATGGGTTGTAAACGCAAGAGCGATCAAAACGGCATTAAAAAAAACAAAAAAAACGACAGGTTGGTAGTGTTTTTAGGGGGGGTTCACTCCCTTGATTAACCCCACCCTTTGCACTATTACTGTCCAGTGTGCCCCAGAAAAATATGTGTCACGATAATGTAAAGGGCTGTTGTCCGATCATTTGTCTCAGATATATGAGCCAACTAAATTATGTTTTTAAAAACCACTGTTACATATGACCTCTGTTGAAAGTCAAAGGTCACAGCAACTTTGAAAGGCCACAAGTCCGATTCAAATGTAATAAAAACGCCAATCAAAAGGTGGAGGTCACTTGTTTGATACAAGTGTAATAATAAAAATTAATAATCAAGGCTTGGTTTATAATTTTGCTTAATAGTGCGTACTGTTATTTGTTACGGTTTGAAGGCTGGGACTTTTTGAGGGTGGAATTAAAGCAATTTTTCGCCTTATGGGCCCCTTATGCCTCGAAGGACTTCAATTATTGTATTATCTGCTGCCAGCGTACAGTAGAAAGAGGGCTGCATACACAAGACACTTGTTCTTAATACTACTGGCTGTTATTCTAGTTCAAACACCGGTTTTAACATGTGGTATTCTGATGCAATCACGCTGTGAGCATCACGGGTTGGGAGACACTCTCTTACCTGCTACCGGAGCTTCAATGTTAGCTTTGGTGATTATTACGATGTCACTGGCAAAGAGAACGGCTTTGTACCGATTTCATTAGATGCCCACGTGTTTTTGACCACGTGGTTGGTAGGCGTGTCGCATTGTTTTTATTTCTGGCGGTGTCGTCATTTTCTGACGTCATTTGTTCTGGGCCGCGTCACCACACTTCCGCTGCCTGAAAAAATGTGGCGTTTGTTCTATTTACGTCATTCGAATGTTCGACATGTTCTTCTTCTTCTTCTGCGTTCCCTGTTCGATGTGTTCGAATTCCCAGCCTGCCAGGAAAAAATGGCGACACAACTCAGTGGCTTCCCTTTGTGTATGAAGAGTAATATCCCTGTCTCCATTTGACCTGCCTTAATGTAAAAAGGGGAGGGGATGCCTGGACAGTTTATTATGTCGTGATTGTGCAAAGGATTGCTTACAGTGTTTTATATAAACTGTATAAACTATTTTGAGCCTAATTTAAGGTGACTAGCAATCATATTAATCATAATGTATTTATTATTATGATGGACAAACGAGAGTATAATATATTATATTATATGTACGTGGATAGAGATGTGTAAAGCCGAGCGGTCTTAGCTTCACATTAACTTTAACCATCTACGTCCGAGTCTTAGATGTTATATGTGCTTGAAAGACATTTGTCAGGATGGCAATCACACGACAAAACGAACAGACAAACAGAATATGAACTCAACAAGAATCAGGTGAAGTTCCAAATTGTATTGAATCAAAGAAAACAATCATAAAAACAGCTCAATACAATGCATGGGTTTTTTGCAGAAAATATATCTGTACATTGGTTCACTATCAGTCTTTCCGATACCAGTCTGACACCATTTTGTAATTCCGAGAGTGAGAAGAGAATCCCACTTCTGTAATTTCCCTACTCCCTATAAAATATTCTAAGTTCTAATTCACTGAAAATGTGGGCATGACCCGTAGGTACCCTCTTAACAAAATACGCTACTGAAAAAGAAAATCCAAGAAAATCCCGCCGTGACGATCGTCCTTCCCCGAAGCAATCGTCTGTTGCGGTGCAGCCCTGCCAGTCAGTTCGATCCCGCTGTCCAGCGCAGGTAGGCGACGACCCTCGTCGTCAGTACCGCCTGACGCCCGCAGGTCTTCTTGTGAACCAAAGTCAGACATCTTGCTTTGCAGCAGGCCAAAAGAAAGTCCTAAAATGACTGAAAATGTGGGCAGGGGTTCGGGGCCTGAACAAAAATAAAGAAAAAGAGCAAAGCGACGCCACTTCACTCGCCGTGTGGTAAGGGGCTCCGCTCACCTATGTAACTTCAGCAGGAACTACGACGCACTGCAGATTATAGATGTGGTGGAGCGCACGCGGGTGTTGCAATTACAAGAAGCAGAGAGGGAGAGAATACACAAACAATAAAAAGTTTGATGAATACATTGAATGATGTTCTCTGTCCTCTTTATTGCATAACACTCACGCACACAATCACCAAGCATTTAAAATAAAAGTTAAAAATAGGTTCGTCAGACTAATGCTACTTTTCAATAAACATTTTCAACACTTAGTCTGAAAAAGGTGGAAACACATACTCCGCACTCAACTCAGAAGTAGCTTGAGGCAAATCTCTACTACGAAAAAGTTCTGTTGCCACAACACTATAAAGTCACTGGTGTGTGCTCTAAAACACGCTATTAAACACGGTAGTAAACACGCTATGATAAACAGGCTATGCTATGATAAACACGCTATGATAAAACACGCTATCAGAAACACGCTATGCTAAACATACACGCTAGTAAACACGCTATGCTAAACACGCTATGATAAAACACGCTATCATAAACTGACACGCTAGTAAAACACGCTATGCTAAAACACGGTAGTAAAACACGCTATCCCACCAAGAGTCCGCTCGGCTGGGAAAACAAAAAGTAAAAGCAAAGTCAGTAATTACCGAAGCGACAATTCATATCAAAGTATCATCTCACACAGTCATCAACACCACAATTACAATCATTCAAGTTCCAGTATTACATCATGCATGTTTGGTTTTCTCAATCTTATCGTTGGCCTTCTCTTCTGTTGTTAGTTACACATCATTTTATTACAGCTGTCAATTTCCAGACAAAACAACAGACCATTTAGCCAAATCCAATATTGGTCCGAGAGGGGACCAACTTTCTGTGCTTGCTGAGATCTAATTCCAACACATTTACATGACTAAAGAACAATCAAATTATTGTGCCAATTCCAAAGAAGGTGTACCGATAACAAAAGGTCTATTCTCACCTGGTCTACATCATCTCTGTACACGAAACACTCCCTGGTTCACAACAGCATTCAGTTCCAGGACATCCAGCCAACACACACTCCATCACTCCAATTGGTACACACCAACACACACTTTTTCACTTCACAAATGCATAATTCATCCAAAGCCGGCAAAGCTTGACATGTTTTTCTCTGCCAGTCCAGGCCACAAGTGCGCGTTTGTTTCAACCTTGGCCGAGTTCATTACAACTTTTACTCATTTTAGTCGGGAAAAGGGGAAGGGGGGAGAGGGTCCTATATGACGCTGCTTGATTATGCGTCGCCACCCCAAACATTCTTTTATCAATACGATCTAAACTAATTTAACTTATTAAGAACAAAACTAAGCATTCCCCATTCAGGAATATTCAACTAAACAAATGCATAGTCTGTGTGTTTTCATTCAAACCGAACACGCAGACGTAACCAATAGACACAAGCTGACACCCCTGTCTGTGAAATGACGAAACCCTGAAACCTACGTCATACCTACGTCATACCTACGATAACAGCCTACGACGCAATACAGGCGCTAGAAATTATAATTCTATTGACACAGTCACACAATGTCAATACAGATTTCTCTCACTCACCACATTGAGGTAATGATGCGTGCGTGCTACGCACAGCGTCAATGCTGCGGGTGGTGCGAGAAAAAACAGGGGAGCTTAATTCCGAGTTGACATTAACATTTGCAAGTTCTCTCCCTTAAAGTGCGCTATACGACACACTTGAAAAAATAAAAAATAAAATGTAAGTTAAATTGAGCATTACCTTTTGACATAATTCGTATTTGTTTTCGTTAAAAAAAAAGTGACTGCAATTTTTTGGAAACAGTAACTTTTCTACTCTCAGTGACAATTTGAATTATCGTCCTTGTAGTGTTTGTTTAAAATGTGTAAGTTGTTCTGTGGGTCAGGTCAGGTGTAGAGAAAGTAAAAACAAATAAAGAATTAAGTAGAAGTGCAGTGCCTTCGGCACGACCTGGCACTGCATACCCCAAGCGAAGCAGCCATCATTGAGAGAGAGAGAGAGAGAGAGAGAGAGAGAGAGTGAGAGACAGAGACAGAGTGAGAGAGAGAGAGAGCACCGGTGGAGAGAGAGAGAGAGAGAGAGAGAGAGAGAGAGAGAGAGAGAGAGAGAGAGAGAGAGAGAGAGAGAGAGGTTCCACACCTAGAAATCTTGTCAGTTGTTGTGGTTGTTGTTGTGGCTGTTGTGTTTGTTGTTGTTGTTTTGATGACAATACTGTCCTTTTTTGTGTGTAATGTTCTTGTTGTTGTTTTGTTGTTATTGTTTCATACTTGTTTACTCTATATCTCTCTCTCTCTCTCTCTCTCTCTCTCTCTCTCTCTCTCTCTCTCTCTCTCTCTCTCTCTCTCTCTCTCTCTCTCTCTCTCTGTTTATGATGATATCTTTCCTCGGAAAATGCAGTGCTTTGGATGGTAAATGCATATATGTTTGGCAGAGAGAAAGAGAGAGAGAGAGAGAGAGAGAGAGAGAGAGAGAGAGAGAGAGAGAGAGAGAGAGAGAGAGAGAGAGAGAGAGAGAGAGAGAGCGATTACAAGCAAATGACGAAGTCTCGTCCAACATCTCGTGCTACGAGATATGATGTACACCTAGATTACCTGATTACAAGTAAATAACGAAGTCTCGTCCAACATCTCGTGCTACCAGATTTCATGTACACCAAGATTACCTGATTACAAGCAAATGACGAAGTCTCGTCCAACATCTCGTGCTACGAGATTTGATGTACACCTAGATTACCTGATTACAAGTAAATAACGAAGTCTCGTCCAACATCTCGATATCTTCAGTAAGGGACAACGGACCTTTTCACAAATGTTCATAAAAATCGGTTGAGAAATGGAAAATAACGGTTTTTAATGGATTTTTGTTGTTGGTGGTTGTGGTGGTGGTGTCGTTGTAGTTGTTGTTGTTGTTGTTGTTGGTTATTGTTTCATACTTGTTTTCTCTCTCTCTCTCTCTCTCTCTCTCTCTCTCTCTCTCTCTCTCTCTCTCTCTCTCTCTGTTTATGATGATATCTTTCCTCGGAAAATGCAGTGCTTTGGATGGTAAATGCATATATGTTTGGCAGAGAGAGAGAGAGAGAGAGAGAGAGAGAGAGAGAGAGATGACAAATGACAAATCTTTATTTTTCGAGGGTGACAAGAATAAGCATAGGTATGCTTTTTTGCATCTGGCCCTCGCCCTAAAGAGGGACTAAACTATTTTACTATAACTATGACTAGGGAAAAAAAGGTTACATAAAAACATTAATGGTAGAACATATAAGTTTATGTACATGAAGCGCATTATGTAGAAGCATTGTAGATCATAAGGTAGTGTTCAAAATTGGGTGTAAAGCAATGAAGATAAACGGAAAGTAACCCAACAATACATTAGCTCAGCAAAACAATGTATTACAGAGCCAAATCTTCGTGATTTTGTCACAATAAACCATAATTCCGATAATGAACAACTGTATACAAAGAAAACATACCAATCAAGTTTATTTGTTCATAGAGTTCATTAAATGGAAAGAATATTTGGTTCTAAAAGAATCTGTGTTGGTGGATTGCCGCAGGGCGTCCGGAAGAGCGTTCCAGAGGCTGCTTCCTGAATAAACAAGACTTGATTTAAATAGGTCTATCCTAGGAAGAGGAGTGTTTAGTTTTATAAAGTGGTGCGAATTCTTCAAAGAGAACTTTGAGCAAATGGTTTCGGGTGCATTTTCTGTCATAATTTTATGCATCATTATTCCTTTGTTGTAATTCATTCTTGACTTCAGAGGTAGGACCCCTATGTTGATGTAGTCTGAGTCGGTGAGAGTAGTCTGTTTGAGTAATACTACTTTTAGCGCTCTTTTGTGTAATCTGCTGAGTAGCTTTAGGGAATTATCACTTGCAGAGTCCCATAGAGTGGATGCGTAATCAATAAGAGACTGAATATGAGCAGTGAAAAATAACTTCCTGGCTTGACAATTAAGGAAGTGTTTAATTCTAGATAAGAGGTACACTTTCTTTGACACTAATTTACTAAGTTGTTCAATGTGAGTTGACAAAGACAGGTTCTTATCGATGTGGAGAGAGAGAGAGAGAGAGAGAGAGAGAGAGAGAGAGAGAGAGAGAGAGAGAGAGAGAGCGATTACAAGCAAATGACGAAGTCTCGTCCAACATCTCGTGCTACGAGATATGATGTACACCTAGATTACCTGATTACAAGTAAATAACGAAGTCTCGTCCAACATCTCGTGCTACCAGATTTCATGTACACCAAGATTACCTGATTACAAGCAAATGACGAAGTCTCGTCCAACATCTCGTGCTACGAGATTTGATGTACACCTAGATTACCTGATTACAAGTAAATAACGAAGTCTCGTCCAACATCTCGATATCTTCAGTAAGGGACAACGGACCTTTTCACAAATGTTCATAAAAATCGGTTGAGAAATGGAAAATAACGGTTTTTAATGGATTTTTGTTGTTGGTGGTTGTGGTGGTGGTGTCGTTGTTGTTGTTGTTGTTGTTGTTGTTCGTGGTGGTGGTGGTGGTGTTGTTGTTTTTTTGTTGTTGGTGGTGGAGGTGTTGTTGTTGTTGTTGTTGTTGTTGTTGTTGTCGTCGTCCATCATATCAACCAACTCACCAGGATTGCAAGTAATTCACGGTGTCTCTTACAACATCTCGTTGTTGGTGGTTGTGGTGTCGTTGTAGTAGTAGTTGTTGTTGTTGTTGTTGTTGTTGTTGTTAGTGGTGGTGGTGGTGGTGTTTTTTTTGTTGTTGTTGGTGGTGGAGGTGTTGTTGTTGTTGTTGTTGTTGTTGTTGTTGTCGTTGTCGTCGTCCATCATATCAACCAACTCACCAGGATTGCAAGTAATTCACGGTGTCTCTTACAACATCTCGTGCTACCAGATTTGATGTACACAAAGACTTTAGCTTGGAAATGGAAGATGTCATAACATTTTGAATTCAGCTCCTTGTGTTGAAGAGAATGATGTCATGAGTTTGACGTCATGAGTTTTGATTGTCTTCTTGACCTGGGTTTGACCTCCTTCTTTGTTATGACTTAGAAATTGGAAGCGCTTGTAACTGCCGTTGTCGATGTCGGATCAAAACGATTTATGTCTTAAAACCTTCCTGGGATCA